>NW_026693026.1:0-136349 GCF_021218885.2 Marmota monax
GTGACACTGCTTGTATTTTATTCTTGCCACCAGATTAGTGTCATCTGTTTCCCAGGACAGTGCCTTTGCCCATATCAGGAAAAGAGATTTATCACTTGCATTTTTATACTTCCTTTCCTAATTTTAGCATAGCATTCTTTTCTGTTTTATTGCACATATACTCTATAAACCTCTCCTCCTAGTACAAGGTTAAATAATTATTTTTTCTTCAGAGTATTTATATCTTTGGCTTGTTAATAGATAGATACTTTCCCCATCAACTTGCTGCACAGCCAAGCTGTGCTTATTTGCTGCCTTAATCTTTCATCACAAATCAGCTTTCTGTGCATCTTAATCACTCTTCCATCACGTCTGTGAACTCCTTCCAGCTTCTCTGCACCTTTTGGATAATGAGGTGTCAAGGTCTGAACACCAGATTCAGTCCCACCAGTCCTATCTAGGAAGGTCCTGTTGCCTCCTGTGCTGCTAGGATGCCTTCTTGTTCCCTGAGGTACTCATTAGAGAGACGATACCTGTCTCTGCAGGCAGAGACAAGTGCTGCTGCATTACCCCATCCACTAGCAGCTGCCTTCTGGCTAATTCCTTTTCCAGAGTGGAAATCTCAATTTCCATTTCTCTCTGTCTCTGTCTTTTGTGTTCTTTATTGCTTCTATTCTATTCATCCTGCCTGATTCAGATATAATTCAGCTGATTATTCCCTTTATTAAATCTTGATCTGGGCCAATATCCTCCCAGTACTATAATTCCACACTTGTGATAATGATAATCTCTCCCTCTCTGATTGCATATACATATATCTCCTAGCCATATCAACTTCTTTCACATCTTCCTGGTACACATATTCCCTTATGTTTATCTATTGCCTTACCTTTTTCTTCTTTATCAAATAAATACAAAGTTTGACATTGTGCTGTTAAACTTGAAAACTCAATTTTATCAAAGTTACTCAGACAATTGAACAATGAATTGTTTTTACATTATTGCTGTTTGCAGTAATGTAGAATAACAGTTCGGTTTTTATTCATAAATTATATAGTTTGGGAACAGATGAGAGAGGCATGACATTCCTGCAATAGGTACAATATAAATCATGGCCTGTGTTTCTTGAACACTAGTTGATCATTCTTTCTTTCTTTCTTCCTTACTCCTTCTTTCTTGTCTTTTACTCCTCCAGGCAGGTAATGGGGACCACAATCCTTCTGCCTTCAGGTTGTAGAAGGGAAAGAATATAGCACCTGTGTTCTCAGCCTACTGTCAAAGTGATTAGCTTTGCAGCTGCAGTGAATTACATACTTTCTGTCATTTGTGATCTCATTTCTGACAAGTTGGCTTTATAGTATGATGAGAAAATAAGAATAAGACTGTGTTTTATTCTCAAATTATAAAACTAATGAGAAATTAAACCAAAATAAAAGTCATGGAACACATTGAGGAGGACCCTGAAACCTTGGAAAGCTTGTCTCTCAGTTGTGTAAAACAACACACAGCTCCCAGTTGCCTCCCACATTAATTTTATTAAAACATTTTATCAGAGTATGAATGCAGTTTGTATCTGACTAGGGGACTAAAGTGAGGGAGGATGGAAAAGAGCTAGGGAAATATTGCAATAGTCAACGAATTAGGTGGTAAAGACAGATAAGCTTTAGAAGCTGGAGAAAATTTGAGTCTGGCACTAAACACTGGGATCCAACTTAAAATCTGTGACTGGTCAAAAGGGTTAGATTGAGTTCTACCCCTGGAGTGTTTTCATATGAAATCCAGATTCCTCATCATCCCTCCGTGACTTTCTGAAATGTGATATTTGGAGATGATGGCTTGGAAACTGCAATTTTAACAGTCCCTTCATTTGATTCATAAACTTACATCTGGTTATGAAATTTTTAGCTGAAAGAGCAGTCATTGTCTAAATAAGTGGACATTAGTGTCAAGGATAAATAGGAAAAGAAAGGAATATTGAAGAGGTTCAGGGATCAGAGGGTGGACTCCAGCAAGACAAGATCTGCAGCTGAGCTGAGGGTAAGGACAGGAAGGAGGTCACTCCAGAAGTGATGGGATCAGCACAGTGGGTGAGAAGGTGTGGAAGAATTAACTAAGGGATTGCAATAAAGCTAGAAATTCAGAGCTTCTGATCCTAGCAGAATAGAAAACACTCTAATAATACAAACCAGGGGGCTGTAGGTTACTAGAGTGCAAAGTGAAGGACTGAGGGTTGTCAGGCAGAGGGGCTACATCTCTGGCCAGCA
Organism: Marmota monax; assembly: GCF_021218885.2. Taxonomy (NCBI): domain Eukaryota; kingdom Metazoa; phylum Chordata; class Mammalia; order Rodentia; family Sciuridae; genus Marmota; species Marmota monax. The sequence continues at coordinate 2,244 of NW_026693026.1, forward strand.
AAGCCTTGAATAGTTTGTTTTGTTTTCCTCAAAACATTGGCCAGGGAATATACAACATGTTCAGCTGTAAATACTTTTAAAATTTACTTATCATTCATAGAAAATAAAAGTGAAAGACAAAGGGAAGATCACCTTGGAAGACATGCAAAATGCTCAAATATCAAATATTAGAGTGAACACCCTTTAGAAAATCTATAGGGCGCACAGGTGAAGGGCAGGTTGTGGACAAAAGGCACACAGAACGTTTAAAGGGGAGCTGTTTAGGAATGCCAAATTGGTTATATATTCAAAAGCATCATTTCAAGAACTTAGCTTCATTTGAAACAATGAATTAAAATTTTTTCTGTTAATATTATGAAGATAAGCAGAATTTTTCATTCAAGTAATGTTCTTTAGATTGTGCCATAAATTTAAAATTAATATTATAATATTGTTAATATTAATACTGTCAACATAATTTGCTTATTTACTGCTGTAACTTTAGTATTGACTTCCTTTATCCATCTGAACAAATGAGCATGAATTTTTAATCTTATTAAAAGAGAAAATAGAGTAAAGGGCATAACTTTTTTTTTTTAAATCCAACTGAAAATGTAGACTGTGTCAAGGATTATAGTGAGACTTTCTACATTTCAACATGGCATTCATTCCTGGAATACGTCAGCCTCTGCACAGTGACCTAGTGTGTTGATCTTCATAAAGAATAAAGTAGACCATTATGCAGACACACTTCCATTTTGGAACCTTAGTGCCAAGTGTTAATGGTGTCATTATTCCAAACAAAGTGTGTTTGGAACCATTGCTTTTTGTAATATGTTTCTTGTGGGAATTTTCATAAAGCAACTATAGTCTCCAAGGTATTCACATGGGATATAAATACAGAGATTTTCTTCTTACTGTCTGCTATGCTAATGTTTTTGTTAATTGGTAAACTGGTTGGTCCTTTTTATAAAGAAACGTCTATTTTTAAACTTTGCTAGCTGTCTTTAATACACACACACACACACAAAACACACACACATATATAATCCTCTAAGTAAATATAGGTCTTCTATAGGTGGTACCTTTGGAGGGAAGTATAAATAACATACCGGGGATGGAGCTTACTCTTAAATTAATATACATTCTTAAAATACTTCAATATTAAAGTGGGATGTAGTCAAGACCATTGTTCTTTAAGACACTTGTTTTTCTAAGAGAGTTTTTTAAAAACTTTATTCTGTGAAGATAAATTTTTTTCTTTTAAATGCAAGAATCAAATCAAACTCTAGAATTGTGTGAAATACATAAAATTTGGAAACTGCATTATTCAGAATCACTTATCTTACAATGTAATGAGATTATATTATAATCTTATTTTGTCTACCTGTAACATTTCTAAGTTTGTATGTGTGTATACATATACATATATACACATGTATGTATATACATTCACTTGTACACATAATATTTATGCAAGGAAAAGTTGATAAAACTATTTTCAGAAGAAATTAAAATAATTGAAAAAGTCTTGGTATATTTGTGTTTAAAAACGCATCAAATGTAATAAAGGGAATTGCATAAGTGTGATGTAAGTCATATTGTTCATTCATATTTTCAACAATTCAGCATTTAATTGTTGTTGATTAGGGTGCTACAGTTCTTCACAGATAACTCAGGATACTTGTTATTATTTTATAAGTGCAGAGATTACCCTGGTAATATTATTAGATACTTTAATTGCATTCTATTGAAGAGCTAATCCCCATTAGAAATAAATACTTAAAATAAAAGAAAATATTTGTATCTATAAATATCACAATGCCTAGAAGGTAATTAGGCTATGGTTTCTTTATCTTTGTTCAAAAAATTAATTTGTTTCACAATCACCAAATATAAAATTAAATCATTTAAAAAGTATCTTTAGGCACATGCAGTGGCACAGGCCTATAATCTCAGCACCTCAGGAGGCTAAGGTAGGAGGATCAAAAGTTCAAAGTCAGCCTCAGCCATGGCAAAGGTGAGGTGCTAAACAACTCAGTGAGATGCTATCTCCAAATAAAATACAAAAAAAAAAGGGCTGGGGATGTAGCTCAGTCATTGAGTGCCCCTGAGTTCAATCCCCAGTACTCTTAATATAAAAAATGTCCTTAATTAACTTCATCAGTTAGGCCTATTCACTGACTCTTTTATAACTAAGGAGTCAGGTACTCTTACATATTACTCCCTTGTTGGAAATGCATTAAGTTTCTGTATGACCAGTTGTTACTAGGGTTTTAATATATACCCACAGAAAAGAAAACAACTAACCAGTCCATCAGGGAGATTAAAACTGAGACTGTATTCTCAGAAGCGCTAAACTCAGAGGGAGTTAATAAGCTTCCAGGGACTGAGGGCACAGTACGATAGGAATTTTATTAATTATTGTTATCCTTTAGCAGTATGTATTCAAATTATAAGAAAGGATAAAAGTATGTGTGTGCTGCTTAAGTGTTAGGGTGAAGTATACTGATGTTTTTATATTTACAAACTGTTTTTTAATAAGACAGTTTGATGGGGATGTGTATATATATATATATATATATATATATATATATATATGATAAAAGAAATATAGAAAAAGGTTGATTGTAGAATCTATAGTGGGTATGTACATGCTTACTGCACATTTTAACTTTTCTGTATATGCAAACATTTTATGATACAATTTTGGAAAATTATTTTTATCAGAAGAAAGGTTACTACATAATTGTTGAAGGCAGTCAATCTGATAAAGCACAAAGAGAGATGCTAGTAATAACATGGTTCAACTCCTTATAAGTAAAACTACAAGCTATTCTACATTCTAAAATAAGTGCTTTTAAAATAAGTAAATCTATGCTTTAGCTAAATTCCTTTCAGATTTACACATATATTTTGAAAAGAGATTTTGCTCTCTTCTCCAGATCACATGTTTATACCTAATTATTTTTTATGGTTGTCTATTATTTAAGGCTAACCTAAAGTTATCACCTTGTGCTATATTTTAGTCAATGAGCTTATTCAGTTTTATGATTCTCTCTGGGCATTTATAGAGTGTACTTTATACTGCATTTCTAGTTCCCTATAACCAAGGAAACAATCTATACTACTGTATTTCAAATCATTGCCATCCTGACCATTACTTCATTTGCAATAAAAATCACAAACTGTGCAAGTGCATTTCATACATGCTCATTTTTTTCAAGTGTTAATAAGTAAATGTGTGTTCAGCCTTGGTGTAGAGAAAGTCACAGACCCCCCACATGGTGGGATTTGTGTGAGGCTTGATGGGATATTAAGGGTGCATTCCCATGAGGCTCCTTTCCATGGGAATTTCCATGCTTTATTCCAACTTTCTTATTTTAATAAAATATGTAAGTATTCTCTTGAAAGGTAAATGTTATAACCTGCCATAAGTTTTTTTTTTTTAATTTTTTTTATTGGTTGTTCAAAACATTATAAAGCTCTTGACATATCATATTTCATACATTAGATTCAAGTTGGTTATGAACTCCCAATTTTACCCCAAATACAGATTGCAGAATCACATCGGTTACACATCCACATTTTTACATAATGCCCTATTAGTAACTGTTGTATTCTGCTACCTTTCCTATCCTCTACCATCCCCCCTCCCTCCCCTCCCATCTTCTCTCTCTACCCCATCCACTGTAATTCATATTGTTATACAAAATTACATATAAGAGGTTGTGAGGGGAATGGGAAAATAAACAAGGAGAGATATGAATTACTGCCATAAGTTTTTAATTAATATAATGTCCCAAACAGTCCTAAGAAAATTTGCATGGGCAGAGTTCAGAGCTTAGGAATTCTCTGCTGTCTGTAACATCTGAACTTTCTTCAGATCAGCAGGCACAGGAGATTTGGTAGTTTGAAAATTGTGTGGTAAGGACCAAGCAATAAGGTACTTTAATGCTGAAAATGGCAGTACAAAAGGGTTTTTTGAAGGTTAACTTTGTGTCAACTTGACTTGGACATGGTACCCAGGCATTTGGTCAAACATTACTCTGCATGTGTCTGTGAGGACATTCAAAAGGTTTAATGAGGTAAACATTTGAATTGGTAGACTGATTAAAGCAGATCCCCCTCCCTAATGTAGGAGGGCCCCATCCAAGGAGTCTAAAGAGAACAAAAAGTCTCATCCACCCCCAAGGAAGTGGGAATTTCCTTCTGACTGACCTGAGTTATCTTTTTCTTTTTCTTTTCTTTTCTCTGCCTTTTTACTTGGACTGAAACATCTGATCTTCCTTGTTTTGGAATCTGCAGGCACTCACAGTGAAACTATACATTGGCTCTCCTGGTTCTCAAGCCTTCAGATTTGAACTGGAACTGCAAGATCTGCTCTCCTGGTTCACAGGCCTTTGCAGTAAGACTACACTACTGGCTCTCCTGGATCTCCAGCTGGTCAACTGCAGATCTTGGGATTCTCATCAGTTTCCATTGTCATGTGAGCCAATTCTTTGTAATAAATCTCACTCATAGAAAGATAGATAAATAGATAGATAGATAGATGGATAGATAGATAGATAGATAGATATCCTATTGGTTCCATTTCTCTGGAAAACTCTCACCAATACAGACTCTTCTAGATGAGATGATAGGAGAGAATCTCCTTGTCAGTTGGCTAAGAGAAAATTTGGATAATCTATATTCACATATGTATGTAATGTTTGTTCTAGATATGATAACCCAAGAAATCTTGAAAAACAAAAGATTATTATGTCTCTGCTACGAAATCACACTTATTCATTTAAGCAATGAATTAATGACATAGTCATTACAATGCTTTTGGTTCTGTTATTGATATACATTAAAATATTGTCATTAGGTTATAAATCACCAGTCAATATCAATATATGTTTAAAAACATATTGCTAATACATAATCTTAGGAATTTTCTTTTATTCTTAAATTATTATTGACTATTTTAAACATCAGACTGCATATTCTGTTAGTTTTCTATTGTTTTACTATTTGCCAGTCATAATAAATAGCTCTCAGTTTCTTTTACTGTAATATTCATATTAATCTTTTATGCACTTACCCACCTAAGTTCATTTTCATCATTGCAAACTTGTCTTCCACAGTCCAGATATGTAGTTGTACTCAGATTATAAACTATTCCTTTTTGGGCAAAAATAATGTTGTCTTTTGATTACTCAATGATATAATTTGGTGATATGAGATCAAATTATATTTATGTTGCTTTCTCTTGCCTATGGCTGACAATGATCATGTCACTTACAACTTGGGCTTACTCTAGTAACCAGGAAAAGGTAATTCAGTCATGACTTAAGTACTCACTGTGGTAAAATTTGTCTAATAAGTAGGTGAAATAAGACCCAAGATCAAAGAACACTCACTCTGTGAGCAAACACTATCCTATAAGTAAGTATAGGTGTGGTCATTTTAAAAAATAAAGAAGAGATTAAGGTGGCAACAATTAATAAAGCAAATAAAAAATTGTAAAGTGATCATGAAATCAATAACTATGAAATTATCCAGCCATAGAAACTACAAGACAACTAACCCTTATTAAAATTAGAAAATTAAGAAAACATCTCAGGTTATATGATGCATTTGTAAGAGGTATTGTTTGAAAACAGATTTTGTGAACTTTTTCATTATTTTGATCAAAGTATGGTCAGAAAAATCTCTCATTCTTTTTTAGATACTCTAAAATTTAGAACTTTATAATAGGAATTTAAAGATTTCTTAATATCCTTTGGGCAAAATTCAATATAAAATCTTACACTTGTATGGAATCTTAAGGTCAATACGACAAACTGAATAGGAAAAAAATCAATGTAAAAACCTGCACTGGTACAAAATGCTATGATGATATAGAAAGAATAGTATTCAAATAAACAAAAAATCGTGTAGCTATATGATGACCCTCTCCCTCCTCTCTCCCTCCCTTCCTCTCTCTCTCTCTCTCTCTCACACACACACACACACACACAACATACACTCTGTGTGTGTGTGTGTTGTGTGTGTGTCTTTGTCTCTCATTAATTTTGCTGTTCAATTTTAACCAATATAGAAATATATTGCTGTGTTACCATTAGCCTCTCTGGTTAAGCACTATACACTTCCTGGAAAGGATTTTGAAAATAATCCTTACTCTTTCTGATTTTGTTTCTTCCTTTGCTTTGTTTTTGTTTTTATTTTTCTTAGTTTAGGATTAGAAATAATTTTTACAAACCATTTGTATATGTATAAACTTGGAGAAGTTTACCTGGTTTATGCAAAAATTTTTAAAGTGGAAGAATAAAGTAAGGAAAGAAGACAAACTATCCAGTACCCCCCCAAAAGAAGAATAAATAAATAAATGGGAAAATATGGAAAGACTAAATGAATGAATAATTGTCTTTAATAACATTGTTTTATTTTCTCTATGCAGTTTTCTATAAGGTTGCAGAAGCAATTTCCTTTTTACTTTAATTTATTTGCCTTTCAGTCTCAGTAATCGGATAACCTCTTTGTGCGTGCGCGTGTGTGTGTGTGTGTGTGTGTGTGTGTGTTTCTTTGTTGTGGTACCATGCTGTTTAAACATTTAAGCTTAGCATTTGAAGAAAGTTCTATGTTGAAATGAAGCTTTTAAATATTATAACCAAGTTAAACAGTTTTAAATCTTTGAAAACATTTTTTTTTATTTTGTTTGTCTCTCATTTACAATGAAAAGAATTTAAAAGAAACACTAAAATCACACCATTAGCCACTGAGTAGAGTGCATGTAAGGAAAGTGGGCTCTGGACTCTTTCCATGAGGGCTTAATTGTGGTTCCACAATCAGGACATTGTTGCACCAGGCTTTCCCTACCTGGCAGATTTACACATAAACTCAGAACCATAGTATAGAAAAGCTCCAGTGACTATAAATGTTTGGCCATAAATCTAGCAAAAGATGGAAAATACAGAAGAATAAAGAAGTTATCAAAATTAGCAGTAAGATTCAGGTGAGAAATTGATTAGTATGTTGCATAACACAAATTCTCCTTCAGGTTTGATTTGGTGAGTGATCCTAATTACAGGGAAATAGTTTTATTTTGTTTTCAGAAAAGTACATATAATTCTTATAATTTTAGCAGCTCAGAAATGGACTAGTTCACTAGGCCAACAAATAAGTACCAAGAATTTTGATTATTAAACAGTTATAGCCAAACAACCTAATAAGTATTTATGTCCTGATAACCTAAATTGAAAAAAAAAATGAAATTAATACTTTAATTCATTCTGAAATTATTTACTAATTACTTATGAATAAGGTGTATACATATGTTGGGCACTTTACTACTTTTCATACCTTGGAATCAGATTGAGCACTGGGAACCTCATTACCTGTTCCACAAGGATTTTCAGGAGATACTTGATTTTATCACATCACCTGCTGAGACCAACTTCACACAGCTATGATGTCCTAGAAAGGAATGTGCCCTCACTAATGTTGAAACTGTGAAATACCTTGACTACATGACTCATAAGATAGATGTTGAGCCTTGTTATATTTACCTTGAAATTTTAAAATAGTCCACAGCATGCCAGATGAGTCCACTTATCACTGCAAAGTTACCTTAGTGTATAGTCCTGGAATCACAAATTTAGGCTATTAGATACCAATGTCAAGTATAATCCTTGAGTTTTCAAATTGAGAAGTCAAAAGGCCTTTGCTACATGGAAAGTGAGTGGGAAACAACCATCAAAGCTCACAGTCCTACCTCTTAATCTTGGTATTTTTAATTTTTTTTCTCAGTCCAGATATTACAAATACTTCCTAGTATTCACAGTATAATTGTAATTTTGGAGAGTTTGTTGGCCTACATAGTGATGTAGCATGGGACCATTATCATAGCTTGAGGCAAGTGGTACTTATATATTTTAAATAAAATAATAGAATAAATGCCTAGTAGGGCTTTTTTTTTTCTTTGACACAGTATTTTATGATTTGGACTAAATGTTTTCCAAAGGTTCTAACTATACCTTTTCACTCAGGAGAGCTACTTGTTTTAACAGTCTGTATGAGGTATGTTGTACTGAGAAGAGGAATATGCCTTCTCATGTATATATCCAAACTACAAATAAACCTGGAGTGCTCCAAGGGGAGCATTTGAGTGCGTATTCCATTTTATCTCAGTTTTGCATTTGAATAACCCAGTTAACTATATAAATAATGTTTCCTTTTAAAAACAAATATCATATAGAATCACTTAAGGCCCTTACTGGATTTTATCTGGATTATAAGAACCCAAGTATGAGAGTCTTAAACTAGATCTCTTGCTTTCTGAATAAACTGTGAGCAATAATGTCCCCATTGACAGTAAAGCAAGGTATGCTAAAATTAATAGTCAAGGATATAGACTACCTATTTATGAAAAGGAAAAATATGATGGAAGCAATATTTTCTTGCAATATTTTAGACAGGGTTAGATAATATTGATCATTAGCAATGATACTTAATAACTGACATTCTTGTGAGTTCAAATTTTGACTTATTCATTTTCCCACCTATTCATTTTTTTAAGAGAGAGAGAGAGAGAGAGAGAGAGAGAGAGAGAGAGGGAATTTTAATATTTCTTTATTTTTTTTAGTTTTTCAGCGGACACAACATCTTTGTTTGTATGTGGTGCTGAGGAATGAACCCAGGCCGCACGCATGCCAGGCAAGCGCGCTACAGCTTGAGCCACATCCACAGCCCCCACCTATTCATTTTTAAAATTGCAATTTCTTACAGTCTACTTTGTTATCAAATTTACGTACTTTAAAACAGTTGCAGTCATAATCTCTGAATGTGATCATGATTAGCTGGCTTTTATTGGCAGGATACTTTTAATTTGTATTCAGATTGAAATCATTTATCATCTACTAAAAAGTAGGTGTTTGAAGGAATGAAACACAGCACTAGTACTGGGCAGGAAGGTATATCTGGGACATTGGCTCACTCTCAGTTGAAAGACTTCTATAAATCTGTGGAGAGATGTTGCAGTGAGTTGGTCAATGAATTCAGATGATTTGGAGTGAGTAGGAAGGGCATTTCACCTATACTGTGAGTCCAGGACTGATTCTGATTATTTCAAATACAACTGCAAGAAAAGAAAACAATAAATTGGCTGATACCTAGGTAACTTAAACAATATTTAGGTAATTGAGACATTGGGGGAAATAAATTATATGTAAATACAAGGTAATAGAAGAAAAATAATAATTTGATTATTTTTATTTTCATGAAATCTTATTACCTAAATGTAAAAAATATATGCAGACATATATGTATGTATGTGTTTCCATATTTTCCTTCTAAATTGATTAAATTTTCTATTATTGGTACAATTACTTTCCAGCCAGGTAGATAGTTGTTTTAGTTAGCTTTTTCACTGCTGTGTTCAAAAGACTTGACAAAAACACTTTTAGGGGAGGAAAAATTTACTTGGGGGCTCATGGTTTCAGAGGTCTCAGTCCATAGAAAGTGGATTTCATTCCTCAGGGCTCAAGGTGAGGCAGAGCATCATGGTGCAAGAGTGTGGTGGAGGGAAGTGTCTCAAGATATGATGATTAGGAAGAATAGAGAGAGACTCCACTCACCAGATACAAAATATATACCTCAACATCACGCTCCCAATGTCCACCTCCTCCAACCATACTCTACCTGCCTTCAGTTACCACTAAATTAATACCCATGGTGGGATTAATTCACTGAGTGGTTTAAGGCTCTTATAATCCAATGATTTCACCTCTAAATATTCTTGCATTAACTCATACATGAGCTTTTGGGGGATAGCTCACACTTGAGCCATACAGAGTAGCAAATCTATAGAAATAAATTCACAGGAAGTCAGAAATGGAATGTTTATGAAGAGGGATAGAAAACTGCTTCTGTGATTGGAACTGAAACTGAATAATGTTAATCCTATGGTGCAGTCATATGCCAACTGGACTGTGCTTTCTTTCCCCTTCACTTTCTTGTTATCATTGCTCTGCCAATATGCTTTCTTTTGGGTTTTCTATTCCTAAGACAACTCTCTTTAATTGTCCTAGTAAATGTGCTACTCCTTTGAGTTTCACCACAGTTTTTCAGCATCCTTGTGTAGCCTGCTCCTATTCACTGGAGTCTGCTGTCTTGTCACCAGAAAGTGTTTGGAGACTTTACTTTGCATATATATGAAAAGACCAGTTCTTGTCCTACTCTTCCGTTTCTTTTACCTGTGATATCTGCTGTCATGCCAGGTCCTTTTTTTTTTATTTACTTCAAAAATAAGATCATTTATTTTTTAACCAATAAAACTGTATCTTATATCTTAAATGCAGAATTGTTAAGTATTTTACAGTATGATAATAAGTGACACACGATGTGTGTAAATGTATATCACACACAGACATACACACAGTGAGCAAGCAAGGACAAAGGGAAAGCTAAGAAACTATAAGGTACTATACAAACATAAGGTAGATTGAATTTCCTATTTGTACCAATTAATTTTCCTTTTATTTTTATGTGTTTTGAATATCTTAGAGTTTTGTATTTGAGTAATAAGTGTTGAAAGTGGCAAATTTCTTGGATTGTTATACAGTATTTATGTATCTTTAGAATTGTAAGTAGTCAACAGCATAGAATAAAAATGTCAATTTTTTTTTCTTATTACATGTTGATTTAAGGATTTCACATTGAACCCTCCCAAAACAATCATATATTACGGGCACCTCTTTGATGTTTCTCAGAGCCTCATAGCTGTGTTAAGACCTCACAGTTTATATTTGGCTCCATTCTTCCACTCAGTTTCTTTGATTCTTCACAATAAATGAAACATGTTTTATATACCAACCATTATGCCAGTCTGAAAACAAAGTAAGTGATACAAAGTAAAAATTCCTGTCATCGTAATTCCTATACTGCAAAAGAATAATTCCAAGTTTTAATATTTGGAAGACAGGTTATTGTCATGCTGCCATTTACACTCAGTAGTTCAGAGCCTTTGAAATAATTCCTGATGAAGTGTCAAGGATGATCCTCCTCCTTGCTTCATAAACAAATGCAATCAAACCAAATGAAATAATAAATGCCAACTCTAATAAATGCCAGGCTAGGATTGTGTGTCTTATCAAGGTTCTCTAGAATTTCTGAAACTTATTTATTCTTTTTAATTTAAATACAGAGGCCATTAAAGCCAGATTGATTGGTAATGGCAATTTCTCCCCTCATTGAAAGATTTTTTTAATGAATTAATATTAACATTGGAATCTTTAGTAAATTCTAATAAAATCCTAAGGAATAATGATATCTATTTTACAGTAATCAGATGTTTCAAATTAGGAGTGAGGAGCATAGGACAAATGTAGCTTTAAGGTTGACCTAAAGTATTGGATATTGCAGATTAGTTACTTAAAAATAAATCTGTAAGCCAGGCATGGTGGCTTATGCCTGTATCTGCTGCAGCTCAGGAGACTGAAGCAGGAGGATACCTAGTTCAAAGCCAGCCTCAGCAACTTAGCAATGCACAGAGCAACTCAGTGAGACCCTGTCTCTAAATAAAATACCAAAAAAAAGGGCTGGGGATGTGGCTCAGTGGTTAAGTGCCCCTGAGTTCAATCACTGGTACCCCTCCAAAAAAAATCTGTGTATAAATGCTTATATCTTCTTAAGTTCCCATATTAGCTTTAAATTCAGTGTTGTTATTTATAATCTTAAATAATTTAAATTTTAAAGTTAACATTTATTTCAGTTATTAAAAACTTTTAAATTTGTTTGAAACACCTTTAATATGTTCAATTTTTTCCAAATGCAAGTTTTATATTCTTTTTATATTTTATTTTTGGTATTAGGGATTGCACTCAGGGGCACTTAACAACTGAGCCACATTCTCAGCCCTTTTTATTTTATTTTTATTTTGAGACAGGGCCTTGCTAAGTTGCTTAGAACTTCGATAATTTGCAGAGCCTAGTCTCAAACTCTTAATCCTCTTGCCTCAGCCTTCCAAGCTGCTGGGATTAAGGGTGTGTGTCACTGTGCTTGGAACTGCAAATTTTATGAGAACTGAACACAGACCAAGTATTTTTGATTAAATCTTAGCATTCACATATAGAAACACTGAAAGTGTTTCACCTGTTTTTTTTTTTTTAAGACTTAGCATGGAAAAAGTAAAATAATTAATAATTTTTATCTGGATTACATGTTAAAAAGGTGATATTTTGGATATGTTTAATAACATAAATTATATTATAAATTTTGTTTCATTGGTTACTTTTCACTGCTCTTACGTGACCACAAGAATTTTTTTTTAAATTACATCTCACCTTATATTTTTACTGGAGAGCACTAGAAAGTTTTATACAACCAGATTATGTTTTATGTATAATGTATTTGTTATTATCTGTAACCACCAGTTATTTCTGCAATAACAAAATTATTAACATTTGCTTTAGAATTTATAGGTCAGGTATTTTCCTCATATGGTCTGATTTTATGTCATATCAATTTCATTCCTAATTGCATGTAGTTTTATGATAGATATGTTTAGGTTACTCATTATCATTTTGGCAAATTGGTCATTTTAAAAAGATCTCATTGGAAATTATTTTGCTGCATGAAGGCATATAGACAAGTTTATTTTTGAAAGGAGAAAAAGTTTAGCTGGGCATGATGGCACACTCCTATAATCCCAGCAACAGGAGACCCGGTCAGGATCATTGCAAATTTGAAGCCAGTCTCATCAACTTAATGATGCCCTAAGCAACTTAGTGAGACCCTTTCTCAAAAGAAAAAAGAAAAAAAAAGATTGGGGATGTAACTCAGTGGCAAGCACCCCTGGATTCAATCCCCAGTACCAAAAGACAGAGAGAAACAGAAAGGGAAAGAAGAGTAAGTTGTCTTGAGATAGACTAGCTCTTGATGCACCTGATCAATGTGGCATTTATTGTCTGAGCCTTTGGCATCCCCTGAGAAAGTCTTCTCAATTCATGGATATGGTTCAAGAAAGATAAATTCAGAAAAAAAAGTATAAGATGCATATTTATTTTGAGAAACTATCGTCCAGCCAAAAAGAGAAAAGGTTAGTCCATTCACATCATATTGCTTGTCTGGGAATCTTAGAAAAAAGGCAAAAGGAGCCATAAAATTAAAGAAAACATTGACGGGGTTTTTCAGACACTAAAAAATGCCATCCCTCTTTTCTTTCTTATGAAAACTCTCTTTCTGGGATCACTAAAATAAACCAAATATCAAAAGCCCTTCTTGTTCTTTCTAAAACTTGCTTACATCCTGCTCTTGAGATCCATGTCCAATGCAAATTCGGGAAAATACCGTATTACCATGGAGAATGATTAAATAGAAACAAGACCACCATGAGTTAGATTCCTTATTTCCCTGATGTAATCTGTGTCTTTTATAAATAAATTATGACATATTTAGAAAGTTTAAATATTGAATTCTAAATAATGTTGTAATTTCATGTCTAGAGAAATAAATTTTGACTTTAAAACAATAAAATTCATATGGAATTAACTTTGGCTGATACTGAAGTTGTAGATAAAACTAACCATTTTCTCAGTGTTTTACTAGGAATTTTATTTTTCAAACTTTTTTTTTGTATTGGTGAAGACATGACTTCTCAAACTTCAATTAAATGAATGATTGATTAATTTAAAAATTGGGGGTAAAGCACCCAGAAAATTATCTTTTTTAGTGATATTGATAAATAATTGTTTAGAAATTCTAATATACCAAAACCAACTTCTATATAGTTCACAGAAACATATTGTGTCTCTCTTTCTTTCTTCCTTCCTTCCTGTCTTTCTTTCTTTTTTGGTAGCCCTCAAGCTTAAATAGTACATTAATGTATTAAAGCTTTGTTAAATACATATTTTTTTACGCTTTTCCGATTTTCTTTCTTTGAGTGCAAAGTGCATTGCACACATCATAAATTAATACTGAGAAATCTAAATTTACCCCTGTAGAGTCTCAGTGATGGCTTTATAAATGGGCCCTTGTTTATTCTGTGTGTGGCCACTTTGGTTGTTAGTAGGGGTTACACTGATCGCCTTTCCTCAGATTTATGAGACTTGGCAAAAAAAAAAAAAAAAAAAACTTTTGAGAAAACAGAGCCCGGTTTCTCTCAATAGAAAACATCATTAGATACTAAATAAACATTAATTTAGGTAAACTGGTACTACGCAGCCCACAAGGAACACGTTCTTGTTTATATTTCACTCTGATGCATGAAGGAGTACATGGGGGAATTGGTTTATGGAAATCACAAAGAAGGTATATTTAAGCAATACTTGACACTTTATCCTTAGGATACCTTCCTGCTCTGTCATGAAGGGCGCTGATACTCTGCCAGGAAGAGCATGCATCAGGTCCTTCTCCCAGTGCGGAAAGATCAAGAGAACACTCAATCTTTTAAAAATTAGTACAGAATCCCCAATAGTACAATGATTGATTCCCCCTGGATTCCAACAAATCTTTGAGAAATAGGGTATATTGTGAAGTTAGTTAACACAGGGTTTGGAAGTAAATTATTAACTCTTTAACAATGTAGATATTCCTGAAGTGTTTAAAGCACTTAAAAGGGTAACTTTAACTTATCTTTCATCAACAAGTTAGTGTCATTTAAAAGAAAAAGGGGGTGATTGATATGTGTGCTAAGTTAAAGATGACAGGGCTGTAGCTAGTCAATATGCCATGTTTAATTGGATCCTGAGTTGTACATGCCAGCTATAAAGAACAGTTTTGGGACATTCTGGAAAAATTTTAATGTGGACTGGTCATAAAACAAAATTGTGGGCAAAGGAGAAAATTAACTCAAAGTGGTTATAAAATAGAAAGTTCAATATAATTTCATTTTAGTAAAATACATGTACATGTAAAATACATGTACATATATATTGTAGTAAAAATGCATGTAAATGTGGAAAGATAAAGAAGATTTTTAATATTTTTAGTATTTTTCTCTAACTGGGGACAAGATGTGAATATAATGTAGTAATATAATGTTTTTATTTTCTTCTTTTTGCTTATCTTTGACTTTAACCCCATAGAGTACAAGCCTAGCACTTTGGTAATAATCACAATTTATTATTAATAAAATAATTAGCCAGCAGTAAATTGAATTTTATGTTTATACTTAAAATATTATATATTGTTACAGAAATAAAGAAACCTTAGACTTTTGTCAGGGTGGTGGGCAATAGCTTTGTTTTGTGGCTTAGAAATCCGTAGGTGTGATTTGCAATGTGTTTTTCTTGATAACAAACCAGTTGGTTTCAAAAAAGCACTCAGACTTTGCTAAAGATTTCAGATCTGTTTTCGTACAATAATAAACTGATTACAGCAGATTTTCTCTTTTATAGTGATACTGAATATTTCTTGAATTGTGCCATTTTTAGGGCACAAGTTCAAAAACATTGCTCTAAATGAAAGGGTGTTTTAAGCTCCTTTCTGGCGTTGCTTATACAGCAATTCATTCAACATTGGGCCATGCCCCCAGGAAAACCAGGAGAAATCTGGGTTAAACAGGTTTGGCTCATAACAAGGACTCCTTGGTAATAAGAAGCAGTTAATAATGTGTTCATGTTTTTCAGGTTGTAGAATATATATTAAAGGGGATAAATAATATATGATAGAATGAGAAAATAAATAAACACTCTGCTGAAACATGTTAGGCAAAATTTGTGCTAATGTTTGATGTAAGTATGGTGAAAAAAATCTCGATTTTTTTAAAAGTAAGTGTTCATATACAGATTAGAAGTGTATCGCAACTTAAGGACCACCTTCACTATTCCCTTCATTTCAAGTTGAGGAAATTGCAATTCAAAAAGGTATAATAATTTGCCAACAGTAACAGTGATATTTATTGGCAGAGCTTAAATCAGAACTGACATTATGTTTAATACTGCATTATTTCTAATTTTCATGTTGTCATATTAAAAGTTTTACATATTCAAGAAACAGGAGAAAGTACAGAAGTCTTATTAAATAAATCAATGTGTATTTTATAAAATCATTGAATTTTAAAATGAATGTTTCATGTTAAACTTATTTGTCTTGGAAGACCACATTTCTCCCTATAAAAATTCAAGAAGAGTAATCTTAAACATCTTAGTTCATTTCCATTGGTGCATATGAGTTTATTTGGGTCCAAAATATAGGATAAGTAGCATTATATAATTTCATTAAATTGGATTAATTCTCATATAGAGAAGTCTTATAAGAATTCAAACTCTACATATTCATTTCTTACTCATCTTAAAATTGACTATGAATAGCTTGATATTTTCACTATAATTTGGATTGCAAAAAGATATAACTCTTTGTTACATTACTCAAAAATTTGTTTATATTGCTATTTTCAAATCAACTCAGATATCTTGGTTTGTAGCTATTTCATAAAAATGCATTTGGGCATCTTTAGGATGCCCCTGGTTTATCCAGAAAGAACAAATTCTAGTTCAAAATCAGAGCTCAGGGGCTGTTTATTTCCAGTTTTAAAACAAAAACAAAAACAAAACAAACAAACAAACAAACAAAAAACCATTCTCCTTCCGGTAAACATGAAGGAAACAAGACTTTGTTCTAACATGTCTAATAAGCACAAAGTTCCAAAGAGAGTTATCATTGTTTCAGGTGGAGTTCTGTACTTGAAAAAGTAGAAATGCTTTACATGTTCACAGGTGACCTACATGATATAAATTAAATAAGCTTTCTAAATTAAATTGCAGTTTCTCCATCTCACCATTTTGATCCCTTCCATTTTTCTCCATAGCACTTAGCACATTCTATGTTATATTATTTCCCTTCTGTTTTCTATTTCTAAACTACAAGTTGCTTGAATAGAGATTCTTTTTTCTGTGTTCCCTTCTGTATCTGTAGTTCCTAACAAGGTGCTGGACATTAGAAGGTACACAATAAGCATTTATTCTCTTGAATGAATAAATCAATGAATTGTCATCCACAGTGGTGGCTCAATTGTTTTAAATTAAATCAAATCATATATTTTTCTCCTTATTTTAGCAAGCATTAATAATGATCTTATAAACTTAATTTTACAAATGTTAGTAATTATTTCACATACATTTTAAAATTTAAAGCTTATTTATAAGTAGTGACCTATAACAATAAATTAATTGTTCAATAATTATTTATATCACACAAATTTATCTAATTTTACTGTTTTATTTGACAATTCCTATATTTTCTGCTATCCTGATATTTTACAGAGTTTTAACCACCACACAGGGAGGAAAAATCTAATTAAGTATACTGTATATTGTTTGATGGGAACAGTTTCTTATTCCTCAAAAGCACTATAGATTATAATATTTATCATTTGTTTCATTCTTTATCATGTAAATAGAATGGACATCTTAATGTAGTTATAAAAAGTTAATACAGTAATACTTCATAAATCTTAATATGGGCATTTTTTCTTATTTTAAGTTTTCTGAAATCAATGGCATTGTACAATCAATGCCAAGCCGTAGTTTGAATGGCAACATTATTTTCTTACTGAAATTTAAAATAATGATGTAATTCCATCTTATAGTAGATTAGATAAGGTATAATAAATAATTATTCATTTTCTCAGACATGTTTTCACAATGTTTAAGAGCATTATTCTTAAAAATAGCATTACCTAAAAATTCTATGAGAAAGACAGAACTATTGTTTTGATTTCAGGACATTATATGCCTGAAATTAAAAGCATTTGCTGATATAAAATAATATTTTCATTGTTAAATAATATAAAATAGATATCTGGATATCTGATGATATTTTTAAATATTGTGCACCTCTTTAGAACCACAGAACCACTTATACCCAGTAGTCAATGCTCACATCTTATTTTTTTAACATGTTAGCAGCATTTAACTCAGTGGCTCATTGATCACTATTATATCTTCCATCCAAGATCTAATGTGCCTCCAGAACCACTCATGCTTCTGGTTCTCTTCTTCCCTCACTAACAGCATTCTCCCAATCTCAATCCCTGAATCCTCCTCACCTCCTTGACTTTTGAATAATGCAATGTGTTGGGGTCCAGACCTTGCAATTGCTCTTTCTTCTTCCTGACCTCCTTTCCTTGGCAACCTCCCCTGCCACAATCCACCTTCATGCTGATGATCACCAGGATTACACATCTGTCCCTGGCCACTGCCCTTACCTTCTGGCTTGAACTCATTGGCCTGCTCAGTGTTGCCAGCTAGATGTCCAGTAGACAGAGAGACCCAAAGCCCAAACTGGGCCTTCCAGACACCTTCTCAACTACTCTTTCATAATACCACGTGTCCAAACTCTCCATGAATGGTGTTAGCCCTATCTTCAGACACTAGCGGAATCTGACTTTCACTTTTTGCTTCTATAGGTAACATTCTGTGTGTTTCATCTGCTAATTAATAATTTCCTCCAGAACTTTGCTCCAGTGTAAGTTTTTAATAGGTACCCTGTCAGTACTTCTAATTGAAACTCAACTCAAAGCATTCTTGATCCTATTTTCCCATACAGCATTTTGTCACAATCTTAATATGTGTTTTGACTACTATGTTGTCCTGCACTTATACTTAATAGAAAGGAAGTTCCATAGAGTCAGGAACTTTATGTCTATGTTTTATCTTCAACTCCTAAAGTCTCTATAACATTATAAAAGCTCTAAAAATAATAGGTAGATAAACTTAGAACTATCAGCATCACTTCAATGGAAAATATTTCTTTATTCTTCCCACCCTTGCTCTACGTCTTCTTTTCTTTCTTTCTTCTAGTGAAACTTATTAACATGTGGACTATGTTTCAGACCTATAGCTTTATATCACATAATTTATCTGTGTATTCAAAACTTCTGATAATTTTTCACAAAAATGATATTTAGAATACCTTTGCTTATATATAGTTCAAGAAATTCTCCCAAGTATATTTTACAATATGGAAAATATAGTGGCAACAAACTAATTCTCTGGTGTATTTCCCTTTATACTATATAGAGTTAGACATAAAATATCATGCTCCCAGATTAAAAAGAAAATTTGTCAGCCATGAAGTGAAATTATGCTCTTTACATGACTTCTCATCCTTTTAAAATATTTTATCAGCTCTGAGTTAGTTATCATTATCAAAATTCCATGCAATTTTATTATCAATAGCTTGTTAACTAGTACTTTAGCAGGAACATTATTTTTAAAGTTATTATTGGAAACCATATCTGTCAAATTTCATAGAAAAATTAGTAAAGAAAGAGCTACATTTCTATGTTGAAAGTAAGACAGAAAACACAGTAGAGTTGTTGATAAAGTAGTGTTGAAATATTGTTGATAAAGTAGTGTTACCCAAGAACTCTCAAATTTTACAAAGAATAGTCTGCTAGTTTTTATTTGATGATCACATAAAAGACATATAACTCTACTTTCTAATAATTTTAAGGCAATTTAATGTCAGTCATGTTTCTGGCATTGTCACAAAATATCTGAGAATATTAATTTAAAAAGAGGGAAGATTTCAATCCATGGTTGTTTGGCTTTGTTGTTTGGGGACTTGTGGTAAGACAAAACATCATGTGGGAGCATGTGGTAAAGAAACACTCCACATTTTATGGTGGCCAGAAAGCAGAGAGAGAAAGAGAGAGCAGAGGCTGGGGATCCTTCTAGGGTATGTTCTCAATGACCTAACTTCCTTTCACTAGGTCTGACCTCCTGATAATTTGCCACGTCCCAATCGCACCACAGTCTGGGGATCAAGTCCTTAATAATTGAGCCTTCAAGAGACACTCTAATCCAAATTTTAGCAACATCATTCTATATTGTTATTGTTCTTAAAAATAGTTTTATGATGAAAAATGTATCATAAGGGAGTCATCAAGTCTATGTATAGTTTATAAAGATTTTTAATTAAAAATATGTGCTGTTTTCTGTTATAGAATTATTTCAAAATATAGTGCTTAAACAAGATAATAGTGCATTTCCGTTGTGCAAAGAGACTGATGTAGTCAAGGAACCATGGTGGGCAAGTGGCTTTGTTTTGCACTCTCAAGCTTTTTGTCTTGTTGCTAAGTTCCTCAGTGTATTGCCCTCAGCTGGTATGACCACAGCTGGCCTAGGAGCACCTTGTTCACATTATGCCTTATTAGAAAAGGAAAGAAGGCAAGAAATTTATTTTAAATACTTGTCAATGCATTACACACATCACTTTGAATTAGTAAAAATTTATTAATTCTTACCAGCTATGACAGAGGATGAAAAATGAAGCTTCTACCATGTGTCTTGCTCACAGTTGGGACTGGTCTATTTCTACTCCTTACATGAAGTAGAGGTGATGATTCTTAGGGACAGTAAGTAGTTTCTAACACAGCCACATGCCCATTCCCATAAGATAGGAATTTTTAAACAGATATTCTTCTAAAGGAAAACACTGATTGGGATAAAAGCTTGTTTTTATCTTTCACTATGTTTTCATTACAAATTTTCAATCAGTCTACACCTAACTAAAACTCATGGTAACTGTTCACTTGCAAGTTTGTCTTAAAATAAAATGTCCTATTGTTGGTTGAACATCTTAACAAAGTAGTTCACACCAGAACTACTTTATACCTCAATAAGGAATGGTTCAATTACACCCAGGCATCTTAGAAACAATGTGACAATTTTCCATTCATTCCTCCATGTTTTTCATCCATAAAGTGGACGCTACCTCAGCAATTCATCCTCAAAATTGTATATTTCATCAGATGATCTATAAGAAATTTAGAAGCAGTTTCTGGATTGTTAAAGAATATCATTTGTTACTCTTAGAAGGTTTACAGGTTCTTGTAACCCTCAAATTTATTTAAAGAATCAGAAAAAAATATTTTTATTGCTTCTTTTTTATTTGTCTAATTTCTTATCTATGAATCAAATAAGCATTAAAAACACTTTTACATTGAGCCTACTTAGCTTGTGTGGACTATTTGAAACAAGTATAGGAGAGTGAACATTTTATTCAGCTAATCATTTTCTAAACCTCTGGATAGGTAAGAGGTGAATAGAACTCAGGTAACTCTTTGACTTCCAACAGGGTTAGGGCCCAATGGGCTCAAGGTGAAAGGATTATAAGTTAAATGCACATTTAATACACCTAACCTACATAGCTTACAAACTATCATAGCCTACAAACTCAGTACACGGTATCATATTGGTTGTTCACTTTCATGATAGTGTACTTGACCGGGAGCTGTTACTGCATATTGCTAGGCTGGGTAAAGATATACATTCAGGCCGGGTGAGGTGGTGCACACCTGTAATCCAGCAGCTAGGGAGACTGAGGCAGGAGGACTACAAATTCAAAACCAGCCTCAGCAATTTAGCAAGATCCTAACTGAGCAAGACCCTGTCTCAAAATAAAAATAAAAATAAAAAGGACTGGTTAAGTCCAATGCCTGCTACCAAAAAAAAAAAAAAAAAAAAAAAAGAAAGAAAGAAAGAAACATATACATTTAGATACGAAGTATGATTCCTACTGAAAACATTTTGCTGTTATAGTCATAAAGTCAAAAATCACAAGCCAAACCATTGTAAGTAGGGAACCATCTGCATTGGACATTTGTTGTAGGAAAAATATGTTGTAGTTAGCCTGGTAGTAAATGGATTCTTTGACCTGAAATTGTACAGAAATGCTTTGTGGGTGTGATTAGGTCAGGGAGGTCAAAACATCTTCACATTACTACTTAGAAAGGAAAATGAACATGATTTGTATGGCATATGTTGATTGACCATTTTAACCCCCAAATAGAGTACATACTGAGGAACACAGAAAAAAAGGCAATTTATGTAGTTAGAGAAGGAATTTGGATACAAAGCTAGGGAATGTATATTTCAAGTTAGAGATGACATTATGAAAGCAAACACTAAGGAGACAAATCTGGAAATATTGGGCACTCCTAGGATTGCAGTTTATGGGCAGAATCCAGAATACCAATGGTAGTAAACCAGATATTCATTCATTTGCCACAACTCAGGGCTAGGTTACTGGCCCTGGAAATGGAGTAGAAAAGATTAATCCTAGAGATACAATAAACTGTCTGTTACTAAAGACATCAAGATACTGATGATAATTTTGTGGTAAAGAATAGGTATTCCCTTACCTTTCCCTGGGAAAACAAATTTGAATTAAAAAGTTAATCTCTTAAGAACAATTAGATCTATGTATATTGTTGATCATGTTTAAAATATTCATTTGCATTATTAGAGCTACATAATATCCCTGTTAGGTTGATGACATATCTAAATACTAATTTACATAAAACAACCCTGACACCGAAGAGTAATTAAATTGGAAAAGACAAGACATCCTGTATGAGGCAAAGCCAGGACTTCAGCTTTAGCCAGGTCTTTAGGGCCCTGACTCAGAACCCTTTCATTGTGATGATTGACCCTTGCTCATATTCTTTCTGCATGTTTTATAAGAAAAACCAGAGAGTCTGACATATGCTTAGAACAACATATTTTAACAGGGCCCAGTTATGTGAGAATAAAAATCTGTCAGAAAATTAAAAAAAAAAATTCTGTTCCCAGTCAATGCAAATTTCATTTTTAACAATAATAAAGCATAATTTACCATTCTCATGGGGATGATTAGACCTTTTCACAGTATTTTAAGTAAAAACATATTATGGATAATTGTATAATTAAATTGTCCTAAATTCATATAATCATAAAATATCACTTATAGATTTAATAATTATTCCTAAAAACTATGACATTACAAATTTACACTATATCAACTGATTGGTGAATTGATAGTTAGATGATATTATATGCTTGTTTTAAATCAATCAAATAAAAAATTTGAAAAATATGCGTTGCATGATTCCTTAATACTGGTGTTTATCATAAGTCTGGAAGTCAGCCTTTTTAAAAAAAAAATTGAGTAAATAAATAAAATGTATACAAGTTCTCTTTTTTAAAAGGTAAGCTCTTAATTTTATGTGAGTATTGAAATATAATATGTCAAGAGCTTTGTAATGTTTGAACAACTAATAAAAAAAAATTTTAAAAAAGATATAATAGTTTTATTGAACAGTTGTCTGAAACTGATTTGTGGAAATACCAGGGATAGAAAGATATCTTTTTCTCATTGTAATATCTTTACTCATTAAAATCAAGAATTTGTTTCTCTCCTTTCACATTCCAAATGATATATGTATGTGCTGCTACAATTGAACTTCACATTCTTTCTTGCCCAAGACAGCAATAATCTCTACATCTCTTCTTTCCCCCTCTAAATTGCTTGCATATTTTGCCACTTAGACACTGTTCTTCCTTCTCCTTTTAAATTTGAATATGTATGTGTTTAGAAAACAATCTGTGCTGTGAATTTTATAGGAGTGGATATTATAGGCAAAGAATGAATACTTAGTGGATAGTTTTAAATGTTCTTAATTTCTGCTTAGGTTAAAAGTTATGCTTTGTCTTCTGGATAAAATTCATCAATGGACAGAGAAAAAGGGGAAATAGCAAGTTAATAGTAAAAAAATGAGTCACATTAAATTTAATTTCTTATTATGAACTTTTTTTTACCAGGTGTATTGATCCACACCTGTGATCCCAGGGAGGCTGAGGCAGGAGAATTGCCAAGTTTGAGGCAACCCAGGCAACTTAGTGAGACCCTCAGCAATGAGTGAAACCCTATCTCAAAATAAAAAAAAAAATAAAAAGGGGTGGAAATGTAGTTCAATGGTAAAGTACCCCTGGGTTCAATGCCTAGCACCAATAAATAAATAAATAAATTCCTTCACTCAGACTATGGTGATGGGAGTGGGAGAAACTTAACAAAACTTTTCAAGAAGTTAAGTGAACATTTTCTCACTTTCAAATCATAAGTACCATCAGGATTCACTGGCAAATCATACCTACTTGGGGAAATGGGACTCTCCTAATACGTAATAAAGAATAAATCATTGTAAGAATTTTTGCTTATTTTGCTCATACTTTATAAATGAAAATTTTAACATATAATAATTTAAAGTCACCAAGATGGCAAAGTTGTCATTACTTACTAAATTTCACAGAAAACTTTTTCAGTAAGTATGAAAACTGAAATTCATACCCAAAGCTTCCAGACTCTAAATGTCAAAATTTTTCTCTTATTTCATGACCTTTCTAGACACAGGGGTTTCCTGAGACTGTGGAGGCCAACCTTATGGGTGACTGAGTGCCTATGGGTGACTGAGTTACACTAGACACTCTCAAGTAATGAAGGAGGGAAAAAAAGTGTGATTCTGAAAAGTTGAAACATACCCCAAATGACCAATGCACCACTTGATGGTTCTTCCTATTTTCCTTTGGGTATGAATCTTTGTGGCATCCATAAGTCATTCTACTTTAGTCCCCAAGTTCCCATGTGTTTTTAGGACACTTGGGAGAGAAATTTTTTGAGTTCTTATTATACAAGGGATGACCTAGAGAGATTTCTAGCTATTTTTCACTGTTCATTTTTAAAGTGGGCTGGTGAAAGAAAGAGGAGATTGACTGCTGACTGTCATTAACTTATCAAGTGTATGCTCTTCGCTCACCCTTTAGCAAATACCTGCTAGGCTTTGGGGATACAATGGTGAACTTGACAGATATCCTGACTTCATGTGGTTTGAAATTACTTTTTTCTACAGGTGAAAATAATGCTTGTTCTTAAAGATAAAAATACAAGTCTTGTGAAGGATAGAAAATGACCTAAATATCTTTTGGAAAGATTTTTTAAACCAACTTTACTGTGCTAGAACAACTCAATGTTTTGAATACTCTAAAATTGTACAGCAGATAATTAAAGCTAAAGTTCTTAATGTGTATAAACTTCTTTGGCTAGTACAATGTCCAAATAAGACTTCAAAAGTAACTAGGTTGGCTTACTGCCAAAACCATTTCTAAATATTATGAGCTCTAAGACCTCTCCCTTAGACTTTTCTTTAGACATATTTATAATCCCAAATTGAACTTTCTAAAAAGATAGCATTTCTTTTTTACTGTTTTATTATTTATTTTTAAACTATTTCTACACTACATCCAATAAAACAATTGTGTGGGTTTTTTGTTAGAATTTTATTTTGGCAGTGCATATGGGCTAAAGAAATGAGAAGTTCAGAAAAAAATGTCTTATTATTTCTATAAAAAGTGTCTTATCTCATCGTGTATTGAAAAAAAAGTACATTGTATAATGAAGTTTAGGAAATTTAATTGCAACTGTGACAAAGGATGATGGGAGTTCCCAGCCTTCCTTTATGTCTTTTATGTTTCTTTAGAAAACTAGTTGTTATTATAGCATGTAAAAATGAAGGTTCCTTTAATTCATAATAACTAAGCTATGGAAATAACCTAGGTGTTCTTCAATGGATGAATGGATAAAGAAAATGTGGTATGTATACACAATGGAATATTACTGGGCCATAAAGTAGAATGAAATTATGACATTTGCTAGTAAGTGCATAGAACTAGAGGCTATCATGCTAAGTGAAATAAGCCAATCCCAAATCACCAAAGGCCAATGTTCTCTCTGATAGGCACATGCTGACTCACAACAGGCGATTGGGGGATATGGAGTAGAGGTTCCCCAAATTAGGATGAAGAGAATGAAGAAGGGAGGGGGCATGGGAATGGGAAAGACAGTAGAATGAATTGGACATAACTTTCATATGTTCATATATGAATACATGACCATTGTAATTTCACATCATGTACAACTATAAGAATGGGAAGTTATACACCATGTATTATGGTGTCAAAATACATTCTACTGTCATGTATAACTAAAAAGGACCCCCCCCCCAAAAAAAGAGAGGCTCTTTAACATTTGACAAGAGCCTTACTGTGTCTGGAAATGTACAGCTCATCTCCATGCATTATTTCATTTTATTCTTCCAGTTGATCCCATTGGATGAGGACTGATGATCCTGTTTGGAGATGGGATAACTGCACTTAAGAGAAATTGAATGAATTATCTTAAGGAATAAAGCTGATAAAATGTGAAACATAGATTACACTCAAATCATCCTATGGCCAGGGCCTCACCTCTTAACCAGTTGTCTGAGCCGCCCCTGGAAGATTCAAGAATTTAATTTTAGTGTTGGGGTTGTGGCTCAGCAGTAGAGCGCTCGCCTAGCACACTCGAGGCCCTGGGTTTGATCCTCAGCACCACATAAAAATAAATACATAAAATAAAGATATTGTGTCCAACTACAACTAAAAAATAAATATTAAAAAAATAATTTAATTTTAGCTACTTTAACAAATGGCAAAAAAGAGTAATTATTAGAGATTTTGAGAGATGATCTAAGTTGAATTCTGTTATTTGAAAATCCAGACCATAATACTATCTTCACCATAGAGTCAATTTCAGAGGTCTTATAACAAAGGTAATAACTTTCTTAAAGAAAAAGATTGAAAAACAAAAATAGGAATTAGTGCTCTATCTGATGTGCATATAACAAAGATGTTCTCCCACATGGTAGCTCTCTCTTCACATTGATTGTTTTCTTTGCTGAGAAGAACCTATTTAGTTTGAATTCATCCCATTTATTAATTCTTTATTTTATTTCTTGAACTTTAGGAGTCTTGTTAGTCAGGACCTAATCCGACATAATGAAGATTTGAGCCTACCTTTTCTTCTATTAGATGCAGGATCTCTGGTCTAATTCCTAGGTCTTTGATCCACTTTGAGATGAGTTTTGTGCAAGGGTGAGAGATAACCATGAATCAAAATGCATTCTGCTGTCATATTTACATAATTAAAATAAATAAATTTTTAAAAATAAAAAGAGCTTAGGAGAGCACCATGGTAAAGCACCCCTAGATACAATTTCCAATACAAAAAAAAAAAAAAAGAAAGAAAGAAGAAGGAAGAAACAACTACAACAACACAAAAAAATGGGGAAATATCCATCAGAAGCTGCTCAACTCAGGTATCCTTTGATTATCCTACCTGATGCACTTCTTGGAAGCAGAAAGATTTGGGATGACCATTTAAGTCCAATTGTTCAGATGTAGCTAAAGATACAAGGAAATTAAACACAGCTCAGAAACTGATAATAGTAAATAAAGAACCAGGTAAATAGGTGATGAGTGTAGAAAAGAAATAGCCCACATATTCAGTACCTGGCTTAAATGGAACACACACACACACACACACACACACGAAAAGGTGTTTATGTAGAAAGACCAGAACAGTAGGGTTTTCAGAGAGATATAGGACTGTCTGGTAAAGAAATTGAAATTGTTGGCAATTTATTAGTCTCATTATCATAAGGTGTAGCATCCCAACCCATTCTGCACATAATTATGTATCTGCTGGGCATTTGCAATTTACTTTTAACATAGAAATACGTTAGTCTAGGAAGTATTCCCTTTATGTAGTTAGAGAGTGTATATAAAAGGAACTAATTTGGCTTAATCCATGAGCTCTTTGATGAGGTACACATTAAGCTTCTATATTGCATGTCAAATACTTTGAATTGTTTCTAAAAGAAACTGTAATACTTTAAAATTAGATATTTTCACATGGGGATGGATAATATAATTTAAACATGTATTATTTATAAAATAATATTTGATTATTTTTACCATAATGGTACTTTGAATTTTTACCATAATGGTACATTGACATTTAATTTTAGTTTTGCAAACTTTTAATTAATATTAACTGAGGTCTGCATTTTGAAGACAATAAAGCTCATGCTACAGAAATACATAATACATTTATATAGAGAGACATATATACATTTTATATTGAATATGGAAAGTATTTTTTAATATATGCTTTTCATTTTCCACCTTAGGGCTTACAGATATATTAAGATGATCTAAGAGGTTCAATAGGGCTTTGAATCTGTGAGAGAGATCACATCAAATATTTGGTCTAAATATATAATACAGTAATTTTGAAAACTGATATAAATAATACTTGGAAAGTTTATAGATCTGAAATGTTTAAAATGTTATTTTTAAAAACTTCTTTTTCTTTTTAACTTACCAAAACCTATTTGAATTTTAACATGATATTCAACTCTACTTTTATTTTTTAGTTTGGAGATAGTGTTTTCTTCTTTTCTGGACTATCATAGTCAACAAACTAAAAATAATTGTTTAGCTCCCACTATGTTTCATAGTTTTACTGTGCTTAATATATGATAATAGGGTGTTAACAATGAAGTTTTGTTGGTTTGTAAGTGAGTATGGATTTCTGGAAAAGACAGCAAAAGAAGCCTAATTACTTTAGTCTTTTTAATACAAATAAAAATGTTAAAATCAAGCATTTTATATCTTTACCAATGTTTATTATAATTTTGTTTTAAATTTTTACATGAAATTATTATTTTATTGGGTTTTCAGTTATTTTCCCTTTCTTGATATGTTATACAATTTAATTTGAGTGGCATTCGAGGCTCTCCATGTACAATTACATCTTATCCTCCATTAATCAAATGCAAACCATCACTTTCATTCTCCTAAAAATGGAATTCATTTATTGACTTGCTTATTCACTTCTTTGTTTAATTGATCTCCAAAATAAAAACTTATTTTCTTCATTCATCTTCATATTCTTGAAGCAGTATTTTTCTGAAAATTCTATTTTCCAGGCCTGATAAACTACATTAAACTACATACATTCAGGTCATTATAAATTGTCTTTGAATCATAATTTTCTCTTGTGCTTGACTCGAAGTTTAATAGAAAATTAAACATATTGAATATAATAATTTTACAAGACTAATACTAATCACTTACTATGTATGTGAATATACTGTAGGACTTTATATAATGGCTCTTTAATCTGACAGTGTCAGAAAAGGTGAGTGAGACACAGTGATGTTGAATACCTGGCCCATGGATAAACCCAGAGCAAACGGCAGAGGTGGGCTTCATGACTGACAGCTTTACCATCACCCTGCTCTCTTCTGTTACAGAAAACCTAACTAGGAATATCTAGAAATGTAGGTAAAAGAAATTTATCAGTTCAGTCTTAAAAAGTGAAAACGATAGCCAGTGATAGCACTGTTGGCATGCATGGAATACCAGCTAATCAGGCAGGAGGCTGAGGCAGGAGCATGAAAAATTCAAGGCCAGCCTCTTCAACTGAGCAAGACCCTGTCTCAAAAACAAACAAACAAACAAACAAAAAACATGGTCTTGGGATGTAGCTCAGTGGTAATATGACCCTGAGTTCAATCCCCAGTACTACAATGGTAATGGCAGAGAGAAGAAGAAAATTATGTTTGTTTATAAAAGCTTAAGTTTTATTTCAAAATTGTGTTTAGTTTTTGATAGTGAATCTATGCCAGTGCAGGAATATCGACTGGGTCAAGATGTTAGGATATTTCGAATTTCTGGTAGTAGCTGGAAGATCATCTGTAGCAAAATTCAGATTTCTATTATGAACAATTCTGTTACAGAAACATTTTTGGTAATGAACACATGCAAATTTACTTTCTTAAGTAATATTCACTTAAGAAAGATACAATTGGAAATACAAGTCTGTTGGACCAATTGCATTGAATTTTTTCTGTTTATTTGTTTGTTTGGGGGTTTTTGTTGTTTTTGTTTTGTACCGAGGATTGAAACCAGAGGCATTTAACCACTGAGCAACCTCCCCAGTTCTTATTTATATTTTATTTAGAGACAGGGTGTATTTAAGCATTTTAAATCAAGATGAAATCATGAACATATCTCATCATCATTAAAAATATGAACAATGATCATTAAAGAAATATTATATCTAAGTGTACTGGGATTTTTTTTAATTTGTTGAGAAAAGTTACCTTTTGTTTGCATAGTTATCAGTTGTTGAATTCAATATGCTAATTAGTATCCCTGTTGGGTCAAACATCATGAAATTCAAATCTGATATGAGGACTTGTCCTTTGTATATGACTCTAAATTGCTCTCACACCCTGCCTGTTTTTTTTTTTTTAGTTGTCAAATAATATTGTGTTTTAACCATGTACACATAATTTTTAAAGTATGTAAACTGTGGGATGGTTAATAACATCTTGCTAATTAACAAATACATTACCTCATAAAGCTTCATTTGATAATGTGGAGGACACACTATCTATATTTATTCCCATATACTATTAATATTTATGAAGTGAATTGTTCAAATTGTTTTCTCTATGTAAAAGGAATACTTCAGTTGCTAGAAATGCTTATTTTCTTAAAAATATTTCACCAAATAGTGAAGAAACAAATAGTTATAATGTGTTTGACACATCATTTTCTTAAAATAAAAGCTATATAGGATTCACTCAACTTACTATGTTTTGATTTCAAAAGTACATGCATTCCTGGTAGACCCACGTGAATATGAAATCCAAGGTCCCCCTTTTTTTTGCTACATTTTGTTTTTGGAATTAAGAAATATGCTGTTGAATATTTCAATTGGTGGTAGATATGAAGCCATTTCATGGTTGGTTTACTTACAAAGTGTTAGGATTTTTACAGATAATCTTTATAACTAATCTATATTGTATGTCCTCAAAACTTTTAATTAGTTCATAATTATTTGCAAATATTGCAATCTATTTCAAATTAAGTCTAGTGTAAACCCATGTTTTCATTTAGATTTACTATTGGAACATATTTAAATGCTATTTCCTATATAAGTGATTTTAGATAATTAGATTGACATCTTGTAAATTAATAGATAATAACCTCTAGATTTTTTTAGGATATGATAAAATATTTGTCTAAGATTTATAAAATATGCATTAAATAATAGTAATATTTTAAATTTTTCTCTTCTAACATAAAGAATTATTGTTTCAATAAGTATTTTTATCTGAAAATATTACATGTGAAAATTGTAAGAAACAGGACTAACCCATGTCAGTAAAAAGGAATTATCAGCTTTGCACATTATTTTTTATGTAGGTTTCACACTCTTCCCTTATGCATCTCTGCATTATCTTAGGACAAGTGCTGCTGAAAGCAGGCACCATGAAAATTCCTGTGCTGTTTTGAAAAACAAATGTCAAAGTGGATGATTATTTCTGCATATAAAGAGACCATATACTATGGTAAATAGAATATTATGTACATTTTATTATGAAGAATCAATTTTAATATTCAAAGTTATTTGCTGCCCACATTAACAAAATATTAAATAAATATAAAGTCTGGGAAAATATTTACTGGGCATGTAATTTGACATCTAAATTAAGAACTAAATTTCAGGAAAGATATAAATTACAATTATGGAGATAGCTTAGTTTTCAAAAATAATGGCTTTCCTAAAACATGAAGGGACTCAAGCACATTAGAGCTAAAGTTTCTCAATAATAAACATAGTAAGAAATGAACAGTATGGTTATAATAAATACTGTGATTTTGCTGTTGGTGTTTTCTATGACCCTGCAAGCTGATAACTGTCAGGTTGCTATGCTGAGTAGCAAATTGACGCATTGTGGAAGTAGCCAATGATATTGTCAACAAGGTCTTTTATTGTAGTGTTTTATTAATTTTGCAAATATGTTAAATATTTTTTTCCATTTGAACCCTGGAGGCCCATAATTTCAATCGAAACTCTTTTCAATTTAAATAGATTTTGTTACAATTATGTTCAGGGAAAAAATGTAAACCACAATATTAAATTGAAGTGGTTACTCATGTGCATACTCACTATTATATTATTTTCTACTGAATTCATTAGGGGTAGATCCTAGAGAATTGGGTGTGGCTATAAGTACATAGCTGTGGGCTTGCAAAGCCAAGGAATATGTAATAGTGGTGCTTTGTTGATCAGTATTTATATAGTAATACACTTTCAGTGTATTTTAGAAATGCGAACATCATGTTTAAAGCACTGAGTAATAGGATGTAACTACTGTGATTTATCTTTACTGATAAATAGTTTAGCTCAGCTCCACAACTGATGATGTTCATACTTAGCTTGGAGTGTGGGGTAATGTCACTGACTGCTATCATAAAGATGTTAGCAAGTAGATTAACATTTGTAAGTCTCCTCTTCATGATCTCTGAAAGACTCAGATGGACTTCCAGACTCTACTGGAATACATCAACTGAGGGGAAGTCATGATACTTTGGAGACAATGAAATCTATTAATAGACAATTAAATACTTCAACAAAAAGTTTACTGCCTTGTAAATTCTACTTATTACTCTTAGCAATATATACTCAAGCAATGATTGAATACCACTGACTATACAAAAGTAGTAGGATATATTAGAAAATAAAAAAATTTAGAAAGGATAAGATAAAGATAATTTGAATGAGAGTTCTGGTGTTCCCAGCTCCATCCCAGTGGTTCTTTTGGCATACCACTGGCTTCCTGCTTTGATATTATTGCACACAACTAATTGGATGTATAATAGCCCTCTGCAACCATAAACTTTCCCATTTGTTTGTGTCTATTGCCTCTTTGGCTCTCAAGTTTCTTCTATAATTGCTGTTTGTTTTGTCATCAACAACCATGCCATAAAGTAATAGTGCCAATAATTGATCAGTCTTGTGTACTCTATAGGAAAACCATCTAACCAAACAAAAGCTCCAAATTATGAGCTGCAATTTGGCCAAAGGGAATTTATACAGATATTGCTTTTAATTTGCAAGTAGTCGTATTACCTTATGTCTTTTGAGTTGGGCAGAAAACTTAAGTGACCTTAGGTATGAAGAACAAATAGCCCTTTATAAAATTCAAAGTGTGATGATTCCTTCCTTAGTGTACACACACACACACACACACACACACACACACACACCTGAGAATAAATCCTAAATCTAAGAATTCCAGGTTTTCACGTGTGAAGAAATATGTATTTTAATGATTGTCCCAAGGATAGAAGCTGTTTTTCCACATGAATAGTACATCATCTTGTCCTACCAACTTTTGGAATAAATCAATAGAAATAAATTAAGTACATAAATGAAGTTCACATATAAAATTTTATATCTCTTGCTCCTCAAATAAAAATTTTGGTGAGTTATTATCCATGTAATAAGTTCTTTTCTCTCTCTGCTCCTTAGGGAAATGGCATAAGGTCTTCCTGAGTGTTAGATTGTGCATTTGGAGTTCTGATTTAGTGGAACAGTGTGCAAAACTCTCATAATCAGAACACTCCCTATTGGCTCCACATCTGAAGATCCCCAAGAGTGCAGTTTGTCCCAGTGAACATCTGGAATACATTATACACAGTTAATTGGCTCCAGGTCGAGCTTGTTACAGACAGTAGCATTCAGTATAACCTATGCAATTCCCTAAATCTACCCACTTTGGGTAAATCACACCTACTTCTCTTCATAATTCTTCCCAGTTGTAGGATGCATGCTCCTGTATGTACACACAGAACACATGTGCATGTACACACACACACACAGAGAGAGAGAGAGAGAGAGAGAGAGAGAGAGAGAGATAGCAAAATATCAATACATTAGTTCAAAGGTTGTTGGCAAGACATTTAACACATAAATTATCTCAATTAAAAGATTAACTATTGGATTCAAAGGATTGTTGGGAAGAAAAACAAAGAATCAGGGGGAGCAGATTGTAGAAAGTGACTGTTTTATAGCAGAAAAATATTCAAAGTTTTTAAAAAAGTTATTGTACTTTCAAGATTTTTGCTTAGTTTTGTTCCCTCCTCTTCATATGTGTTTCCACATGTGCAGGCACTTATCAGAATGTCAGACTAGTGAAGAAACCAGTGCTTTGATTTTTAACTTATTTAACAATATTAATAAGTTGGGATATAGTGGACAGTAAGACTACTGTTCATTGCAAACCAAAACATCAATCTTTTTAACTTATGATGTTAAAGGCACAGGGCATGTCTTAGCGATTAAGGACCAGTTGGAGGAGTAGATATCTCAATACGTAGCAAAGGGCCATTAACCCAAACTAATCATTAATTTCCAGGAAATGTCCTGTACTGAGGTCATTATTACTAATAAAATGCACATATGGAAAGTTCTCTTTTTTTGCCTATGCACATAAATGTCTTCACATATACATTGTTACAAATCATAGAACAAAAGTAATATATTTTGCAGGTCCAATGATCAGAAAAACTAGCTAATGAGAAATTGAATATAGTCAGTCTCCGGATTCAATTTAACTTTCACTGTTTTCAGAGAGTATGGGCGGGGAGGAGAATGCATGCTTGTATGTCAAAGCTGGGGGTCTGCTGCAGTCCAACATCAGTGTTCTGTTAACATGATGAAATAGGTAAAAGTGAAAGGAACAGGAAAATAAGATTAGAGAGGCCCTGATGAATGTGGAACCAGCACACATGATCAAATAGCAATGGCAGTAAAAAGTAATGTGTTGTTTTGAGTCATAATATTTTGGGTATCCAAAGAGGCATGAGGCAAATTCAAGAGTTAGCTTAAGTTGCTCTTTGGTGTCCTCTTTCTCCCACCCCCCACTAGATTGTGCTTTCCTCTCCCTTCCTTCTCCTTTCCTCTCCCTTCCTTCTCCTTATAGCCTTTCACCAAGTCCATGATGCTGCCTGCCTAGCCTTTTCAGAACCCTTAGCGAGGTATCACTGTTTCTGGAACTCTCTTTCTGGTTTTCTCTGTCTTCCATGAAATATTCTCATCTTAGTTAAATCTGTGTAATACTCTTTTAAGTTCTCTTTCAGAGTGTCTCATAAATGTCTCAATTTTAGAATTATTTTATCATACTGTAGTTATTTCTATATAATTAATTATTCCCTCAGTAACAATCCTTATCTCTTTTTTTAACCTTAATAAATAGTGGAGGATTACTTATGGTGTTAATGACTGATAAGAATTGTATAATATATACAACCATACATGTATGTATATTCAAATATCATGACCAGTGATGTAAATGTATATATGTTAAGATGCAAATGTATAATATTTGTGATGGCAATTGTCCAAAAGCAGCAAATTTTTAAGAAGAATCTATAAGTCAAGGAACACATTTACTTTTAGTGATGTCAAGTCAAACAAAAGTTGCCAGGATACATTTCTTAAGACATTGAGTAATTCAAAACATGATTCAAGTCTAATCTGATAACTTTTTTCTATAGGAAAAAGATCAATTATAGCTCAACTAAAGTGCCCCTTTTTGTGGCAATAGATTAAACATGTTTTCCTACTACTTTTAAAAAATGTTTCAAATGTGTTATTTAAGGATTTGTTCGTGTATTATATTAAAATGCATATAATTCAAGTTTTAAAACTAAAATATTCATAAAGGACTGCTGTGTATAGATCTTTTTGATTGGAAGGAAATTCTTGTTGTCTCTCAAATTACAACTAATTGGGTAAAACCTTCAAGAAATCTCTAGTAAATGTGAATAAAATATTTTTATTTTAATATTTTATATTTAATATTTTAATAAAATATTATTAAGTTAATATTAAAATGAACTATCTGTATGCAGAAATCTATAGGAAGAATTAAATTATTACATTACAAAATAATTTGATACTTCCATAGATACCATTGAAAATAATAAAAATAATTGGGGAAAGCACTCATGATTAATATTTAATGAAGCAATTTAATGTAAGATTTGTCTATCCTTAAATGCTTGCCATTCATAAACATAAATTAGTACACCTCAAATTTTATCTTTTTTTTACTTGTAAGATGTAACTGGAACCTTGATGTTCAAAGTCTCTGAATCATTATAGTAAAGTGGTGAATTTCTCTTAATGAAAATTCATCCTTTATGAGATATCTTAAAATAATACTCATGAAATTCTTATTTTGAATATTAAATATTTAGGAAATTATTTAAAGTCTAATACCTATTTATTATGACTAATGCTATCAGCAAGGAAGGTACAAAAAATATTCAGACCACAGTTAAAGCAGGTACCATATGCAAAATCCTCCCTAGAACTCAATATAGCAAGATCCTTCCCATGGGCTATTTCCTAGAAAGAAAAGCAGTACATTAAGGCAGGAAGAGAGGTTGAAGATTCTATCAGTAATTCAAGGTCAATTGACCCTACCATAATGAAAACACCAGATTTATAGGCCTTAAGAAAAGTTTAATATTTGTTTTAAAGTCCTAATCAAATATTTCCATTGTCTTACTTGCCATGTGAACTTGGAACAAATATTTAGCTCTGTGCGTCAGTTTTCTCAACTGTGAAATGTGGTAAATAACTACTTATTCTATGCCTGTCAATAGCATTATGCCATTTAGTCTGCAAGCTATTTTAAAAAATATCTGGTATGTATATTTCAATAAATATTATTTGTAATTTTTAATAACAGGTTTAGTTTGAAATGTGTCTTCTAATTTTCTCAAATTTTTAACAAAGATAGCCAAGTCATTTATTTATGGCAGTGTAGTTAATAACCACCTCCTCCCTTTTATTAACCTTTACACTTTATAACTTATTTTTCTATTCAGGGCTGCCCTAAACAGAAACTAATAGATGGTATGTTCTAGGCCTACACTCTGTACTGGAGGACCTGACCTGATTTCATCTGATCTCCACCAATATAAGTAGACTTAAGGTCAGAAGTAAGAGAACAACTCTCTCAAAATAATAGCTTGTGTCAGTCTTTGTTTGAAAATCTTTCCTTTTGGGATGATATGGAATACAAGTAGACATCTGCTAGTGTTTTCATCTGATCAAAGAAATCAAGTTATGTTTAAAAAAATACTCAGATATTTACAATTAAAAAAATAACTTTTGTAGAGATGGCAATTAAAAACAGTTTGATTTCTAGTAGTGTATTCATTTCTACATTGAAGTAAAGACAATTCTGAATTTATTACACAGTTTTGGATTCATATTATCTTGAAAAATTCACTAAGAACAAATGAGAAGAGAGAAATTGTGTTTTTTTTTTTAAAAATTCTATGTACATTTAGAAAATTATCATATAGTATATCCAGAAAAATCTGCAAAAAAAAAACTCATATTTTTTTTTCTTTTAGAGTCCACTAGTACTGAAAAAGAGCATTGTTTTTCATCATGGATGCCACTAAAGATGAGCGACCAAAGTTGAGAAGCCACAATTTTCACCTTTTTCATGCTTTGATGATGCTAAGCATGACTGTGTTATTTCTTCCAGTCATTGGAACTTATAAACAAAATATTCCACTACTCAAGCTAAGCTACAAAGGTAAATATGTAAATATTTTTACATTCTTCATTAATATTTTTGAATGCCCTCTGTAATTATTGTATTTCTTTTATTAAGAAATGCATATTGACTTCTGTTATGGTTCAGATGTGGTGTCCCCCAAAGCTCACTTATTAGACAATGCAAGAAGTTTTGGAGGAGAAATTATTGCATTATAGACTTAACTTAATCAGTGAATTAATCCCTGATGGCATTAACTGAGTGGTAACTGGGTGCAGGTGGGTTGTGGCTAGAGGAAGTGGTTCATTGGAGGTGTGGCTATGGAGTATTTATTTTGTATCTGGAGAGTGGAGTCTCTCTCTCTCTCTCTCTCTCTCCCCTTCCTGTTCATCATGTGAGCTGCTTCCTTCCACCACACTCTTCCACCATGTTCAGCTTCACCTCAAACCCTGAAGAATGGAGACTACCTTCAGTGGACTAAGACCTCTGAAACCGTGAGCCTTTAAATAAACTTTTCTTCCCTAAATCACAGCAGTGAAAAAGCTGACTAAAACAACTTCTAAGAAATGTTTATAGTGTTGGCTCAGTTAATAAGAGTATTAATATAAACACAAAGCCCAATTGTTCATTTTGTGAGGAAAAAGGATGCTAAAGTTTTTGCACACTTTCTAGCCCCATTTGTTCTACAAGTTGTAATCAGTTTTGCATTAAAACAATGTCTAAAAATAGAAAATGTTAACCAATTTCATGTAACTATTATACAAAACTTTTAAAATAGATTTCTTCAGGAAATATTTAATACTCTGTGATAAATTTAAGATCTCAAGCATACATACATATTTTGAAATTAAAAAAGCAGTGACATAGGCATAAAATATAAGGATATAAAAAACAAGTGAAATCTCAGCTAATTGTTTTTAAACATTTGACATAAACAAATAATTTATAAGTATGATAGTTAGTCATTGTGTGGATATGTACATTTGTATGTAGCTTTTCTCCAAGAACTACAACTGTAAAAGTTTTTTAAACTATATGTCAGCAAAATTAAGACAAAATTGTGCTTATCAAAGGCAAGCTATAAAATATTCACAAAATATATCTGAGAAAATGTCTTCTATCCAGTATATATGTACACAAAAACAAATCAATAACAAAATAACAAAAACTGAAACAAATGAATAATAACAAAATTATAAAGTCTAAAATAACTAAACAGACACCACTCACAAAGAAGATGCACAAGTGGCCAGTAAACATTTGAAAAGTGCTGGACACCATCAGTCTTTAAGTAAATACCAATAAATATTACAACAAAATAGGACCATATGTAAGTTTTTAAAGAAGTATTGACAATATCATATAGCATCAGTATGTGGAAATATTTTTTGAATTTACAAACATTGTTAATAGGAGTATAAAACTGAAAAGTTTTGTTTCAGTGGTTCCCCTTACAACTAAACATAGACTTGCTATTTAGCTGAAGTTTTAGAACTGATAAAACTAATCAATAGCAAAAGAAAAAAAGGAATCGTGTTGGGGGGATAGCAGAAAAGAATGACCAGCAAAGAGGGGAGCATGAGAAAGAGAAATTTCTGTGATTATGAAAATACTCTATCTTGATAGAGATGTGGATCACTGAAGTATACAGATCTGTCACAACTCATCAATTTTTTCATATGAGAACTGCTTATTTGTATACAAATTTACCTTTTAAAAAAATAATCAAAACCACATAGGAGATGCCACATGATAAAAAGTGGTACAGAAAATTTTAATATAAAGATATTAAAAGTAAAAAAGTAAACTACCTGTTTTCTGTAATATAGTGAATATTACAAAAACATCCTACCGATAAATGTGGGCAAATAAAAACAATTAGATTTGCAAATAAAATTTCAAGAATAGATAATATTCACTGAGTATTCATAATAAGCAAAGCATTGGTATAATGGCTGTTGGAGAATTATCTCATTTCATTGTCACCACCACCCTGTGAGGTGGACATTGTCATCCCATTCCAACCTGAGGATACGAGATACTGAGAGACTGACAATTTGCCAAAGCACTTTCTTTCCAACAAAGTTATTTCATGGCTAAAGTCCTGGGCCAGCTCCTGTCTGACCCCTAACCTGTCTCTTATACTGTAGAAATAAGTAATTCACCCATTAGGCTCTTACCTAAAAGATTGAGTAAAGTTACAGAAAATATCATGCTCATATTTAACTAAAACCAATTATGTGATTTTCAGTTGTCAAAATTAAACGGAGTTGAAGAAAACCATGTGCATTCTTTAAGATCACTGGGAGGGGTGAATTAAAAGAGCTTTACTGAGTGTCATAGGATTTTAAGCTCTTTGCTGTATTTGTTGGGGAAAAAGAAAGTAAATTGTGACTGTGGTAATTTATCTTTATAATCAAAATTTCATAGAAGAGTGGATTCTAACTATTAACTCAAAGGTAACAAATTAGTAATTTCAAAATAATAACTTGTTTTAATGTATGATTTTGGCCTTCTAATCAATCCCATAAATACTAAGAATCTCAGCCAGGCAAGATGCTCATGCCTGTAATCCCAGCGGCTCTGGAGGCTGAGAGAGGAGAATCTCTAGTTCAAAGCCAGCCTCAACAACAGCAAGGTGCTAAGCAATTCAGTGAAACTGTCTCTAAATAGAATACAAAAGTAAGGCTGGGAATATGGTTCAGTGTTCGAGGGCCCCTGGGTTCAATCCCCCCACACACCCAAAAAAAGACTAAGAGTCTCATTTTATTCATCTGTCAAAAAATCTTACTTCTTCTAAGCACCTTTTTCTTCTACAGAAGTAGAACTAGTATACTTTTGGTTAGATTAAATGCAATGAAGTCTATGCTTTTATTGCTACTTATATGTAGTACACATGCCAAATTTATCTTTTTTCCAATGTTTTAGGCCATCTACATATCAAAGCCTGGTCACTAATACTAGACATTGGATACAAGGCAAGAATTCTAGTAATTTCCCAACCAGTACACACATACACAGCCATACTAGCTTCCCTAAGCTGCTACAATTCATTCATTTTTTGATTAAATGCTAATAACAACAGTAGTCTCTTTAGCTAGGAGAATTATTAATAATCCCACCAGCTTTGTGCACTTATCTTTCCAACCACTTTAAAGAACACAGTGTTTTACTTTTGAAAATCACCAATTGTTCAGCACTGTGAAACCCATCCATTTGTAAGAATTCCAAGTTTCTCTGTTCACCTTTCCTATATCCAGACTCTTTAGAAGGAAAATAGCTCAATTCGTGGCATATTACCTTTTAAAAGTATACTTTTCCTGACTGAAAAAAAAAGTTAGACCATAAAATTACTGTTAATTTTGTGTTATGATGAGGACAATTGCTTGTGTAATGTCTTCCCACTTCTGAGACAATAATCACAATTTTCCTTTGGCATTTTCTGCTTTTATCCTGATTATGACTAATGAATTGAGATCAGCAGGCACTACCCTTTTCTTGGGTAGCATTGAGAGTCTAGAAGTTCATGCTTGGGTATGTAAATGCTAGCGGGATGTGAAGAAACTCAGCCAAAACGAAAAATTAATTTGGGATTTAAAATAATTTTTTTAAGAGAGAGAGAGAGAGAGAGAGAGAGAGAGAGAGAGAGAGAGAGAATTTCAATGTTTATTTTTTAGTTTTCAGCAGACACAACATCTTTGTTTGTATGTGGTGTTGAGGATCCAACCTTGGCCGCACGCATGCCAGGTGAGCATGCTACCACTTGAGCCACATCCCCAGCCCAATTTAAACTAATTTTTATAGGTCCAGAAATCTGTATTGTTTTCTTTGGTTTCACCCCTTCTCAGGTGCCATCTACAGAGCAGAATGTAAGATATGAGCAGCCATAGGTACTTGGAACAGCTGCAAGATAATACTGAGGGATTTCTTAAAGGTCAACAGAGTTGCAATAAGCATTTTATCCAAAGAATGCTCTTTGATTAAAGACTTATCTTTGAACCTCTGAATCCACAGGAGCTCATTTGGTTCTATTGTTGTACAAAAAGATTTTCCTTCAGTTCATGTTTTGAATTCTTACATATTTATGCATACTGAGTCTCTTTCCTGAATAATAAGTATGGAATCAGAGGTCAGAATAAACTATATTTTAGATTTTTATATTAGATGATTATTACATATATTTTGCCCTACAAACTAGGATTCTCATAGTGACTTCTATAGAGTTACTACAATTGTAAAATAATTTTTGTGAAATGACCTACTTTCATCTCATAATAATATAAACTTTATGACAATGATTACTAGGGACCTTAAATGTGTTAGGGATATTTATATACCTATATATCATTGCCCGTGTAAAGTTGCTTATTTGGCTAAATGAATAAATAAATAAATAATGAATAAGTAAAAGGCAACTGCAAGAAAAGGAAAGTAACTTATTTAATGGTTTTATGCTCAACCATTCTACAAATTATAGGGATTCACCACTACATACCAGGCATTGTTCTAAGTTTGAGAAAAGTCACACTGTCTCCTTTGAACACACACACACACACACACACACACATATATATATATATATATATATATATATATATATATATATATATTTGCTGGTTTGTTCTGTGAAGGAACAGAACAAATCAGCAAATATCATTTTTAACTGTGGTAAGTGCCATGAAGACTGCAAAGGTGAATGGCTGGATCTACTTATTTTACTCAGACTGTATCACATCTGTGGAGTTTCACAACACTGTGAAAACCTGTGTTTTCATACTCTGAGACATGAGAAATATAAGACTCAGATCCTGAATGATTTGCCCGATAGAGAAACTCTCTCAAAGAGCAGAACTATATCTAGTTCAAGGCACATGATCCTGTCACCTCATCATGCCTTTGAGGGAAATGTTATATACTGAGGAACATCAATGTCAAGACAGATACACACACAAAAAAGCCAAGATTCTACTATCTTTGGCAGCATGTTCTTTTCAAATAACTTCCACTAGTAAGTAATGGTGTTTTGTGTTATCACTGGAAGAAAAACTTGAAGACCCCTGTTAAATTTTTATCTGCTACCTTCTAACTAAGCATTAATTCATTTGATAGAATGGTTCTTTATTTTGTCATAATTTTCCAAGAAATGAAAAGATAAATCTATATTTTTATAGTTAAAAAATTAATTTAACTGTGAAATGCAGCATGTGTCTCAGCTAGAGATTTCCTGTTTAATTCATCAAGTCTTTTTTAGTTCAACTCTCTAATATTGTGTCTGTTATCTCAACTCAATGATATAGCAGTGAAGTTTCTGAAATCCAACCATCTAGGTCTTAACTATCTTTTTATTAGTTGTGATATATTTGGAAGTTTATTTTCTGTGCTAAAGTTTTATTACTTGTAACATAGCAAATTGGCAATATGCTAATCGCATACATTGATTTATTCAATTCTAATAAGTTTTTTGTAGACTGAAGTCTTCCCTACACAAAAAAGTCTGAAAAATAGTATGTAATTCCTTCTTGGGAATTTACAGTACACATTACCATTACACCTGTTTACTCCTAAAGTACTTTCTATCATCATTAGTTTCCCTCAGGCAAGAACTGCTCATAGATTATGAATTTATTGAGGGTATTTCCCCCTATTTTTACCATTGTGATCTTTTAGTAGCCCTTATAATAAGATTATTGTTGTCCTTGATAAAAGTGGTTTTTTGAGTGGTGACAGCCCTCTTTATGGATTAAAATGAATCACTCAGAAATGATGTAATTCAAAGCAGGTATTTTTGTTGTCAAATCAATATGAAATGACAACCTATGCCAAACATGTCTCCATTAGTACTTAATGAAGACACATTATCAATCTTAGAGTAAGAATTTATTTATAGTGCATACAAAGCAATTCATTGATGGTTTGATTGAAGGGGGATATGCTATGGTTGAATGGACTCACATGGTTTCCCAGACATGTTTTCACTAAAGTGAAGTTCTTGAAGCTAGTCTTGCATGGGCATAAATGTTAAATAATAATTTTATTGTGTAGCAATATTCAACTGTCAATAGTTAATAACAATAGTTCATGTACGCCTACTATATTTCTTGTATTATTCTTGTAACTTGTGGATAGGCTAGCAAACAAAGAAGGCAAAAATCCTTGTCACTATGTAGTTTATATTCTGGTGAGGAAAACAGACCATATATAAGTATATTATTTAGTCAGATGGAAGGTGATAGGTACTATGGAGAAAAATAAATCAGGAAGGGGAGTAGTGAAGGTGGAGTAGTCAATATGGTAGTTAGGGAAAGACTCACTGAGAAAGAGGTGCCTTCACAAATACTTAAAAGATATGTCTGTAGCCAATCATGCAAATATCTGAAAAATTTTTAGCAGAAGCAAAACCAAGTGCAAAGGCTCTGAGGTAAGACAGTGTCTGGAAAGTTTAAGGATTTTAAAGAAGACAATGTAGAACATAGGGAAAGAAGATTGATTAAACAAGGAGTTGGCACTTGGCTATTGTTAAAACGTTGACATTTAGTGCTATGGGAATTCACTGGAGAATTTTCAAAGTCTGACATGATCTGACTGTCATTGCGATAAGATTATTTTGAATTCTGTGTTGATGATGGGAGGACTGAGAAGGAAAGAGCCAAGAAAGGCTTTGAAATAATCTAGGTGAGAAATGATAGTTTTATGTGTCTGAATGGCAACAGTAGAGGTAGAATATGCAGTAGAGCCAATAGAATATGCCAATGGACTGGAAACAAAGAAAAAGAGAGGGAAAGATGTCAAATATGACTCCATGGGTTTTGGTTTTTTTGTTTGTTTTATTTAGTTTTGTGTGTGTGTATGTGTGTATGTGTGTGTGTGTGTGTGTGTGTGTGTGTGTGTAGTTTAAAGACAGAGTTACCAGTTAATTGAAATAGGGAAGAATGGGAAAGAAATAGGTTTGGGGATAGACCAAATGGACATATTTTATTTGGTAAGGATTAGATATCTAAATGAAATACCACAAAGACATTAAATCTGGAATTCATAGAAATGTCAATGGATATATTAATTTGGTAATCATCGTGTAGAAAATTTTAAATCCATGAGACAATCAAAGGATAGATGAGATGAATTTAGAAGATTAAGTTCTGAGATACTATCAAATGAGAAAATTGGAGAAAGAAGGAAGGAGCAGAGAATTGAATTAAAAAATACTATCCAGGTATGTGGTAAAAAGAAAAGAGGAATCATAGGATAGGAGTTAAATGAAGGAAACAAAAGAAAAGAAATGTCATCATTGCCAAAGTCAGCTGAAATGTCAGGAGAGGTGACAATTGAAATTTACATTGACTTTAACAATGAAGGGATCATTGTTATCATACAAATGACATTGCAAGAAACTTTGCTGAAGTTAAGAAGATAGATAAAATATCTCATATCTATATAAGTCATCATTGTCTTTTGGGCGGAATAAAGGAGAACTAGGTTATGAGATACTTTGGTTGTGTCTTTGTCCATGCAAAATTCTGGTAGGGACTTCAAAATGGGCAGAGGTTAAGTAAAGATAATTTGTACTAAGATCAAACTCAGTCAACTATTATTTAGTTGAAAAAGTTATTTTCAAATAGATCTTACATACGGTTGATTTACTATTCTATAAATTTATTTTAATAAGGTATAAGTATTATGTACAATTTGTTTTATAACTTCACTTGGGTCTTATTAAAGAATGTTCACACTGAGACTCTTTCAGAATGTGTGGCTATTGGCTGAGGTTATGGCTCAGTTGGTAGAGTGCATGCACAAGTCCCTGGGTTCAATCCCCAGCACCAAAAAAAAAAAAAAAAAAAAATCAGAAGGTGTGGCTCTAAATTTAAGGGCAGTGTAAAATAGAATGACCTTCAGTCTTCTTTAACAGAAAAT
Source organism: Marmota monax (assembly GCF_021218885.2). Classification (NCBI taxonomy): domain Eukaryota; kingdom Metazoa; phylum Chordata; class Mammalia; order Rodentia; family Sciuridae; genus Marmota; species Marmota monax. The sequence goes on from NW_026693026.1 coordinate 47,200, forward strand.
TTGACTAATGTCTGTCTGTATTTTAAAATGAGTAATGTGCAGTGCACATTTTTGTATGAGTCCTTTAAACATGCTACTTTAACTGTATTAATTCAAAAGAGGCATAAATTAGGACTAAAATGTGTTTTTACTTCTAAAGAGGCTTATTAAGGCCACAGTGACACATTCCAGAAAATATGGTACATAATGCAGTGATCCCAAAGGAACATGGAAGTAGAGGAAGCAGTAGACGAGAATTTACCTTGATATATTCAGTAATTAGTAGAGTTATTTGGGAAAAGAATATTGTTTATCTAAATATTAAAATATACAATATAGCTATAATAGGTGAAGGACACAGAATTAAGAGACCTGTATAAGTTTTAGCTACTTTTGGACATGTACTATCTATGCATCATTAGAACAATCACTCGCCCTCTCTAAGCCTAAATTTTCTCATCTGGATATTAGGATTACCTGGAAATTAGATTCTCCTTGAGAATCAAATTAGGTAGCATATGGGCAAACCTGTCAGTTGTTGTAAAGCACAAAATCAGTATAGTGACAGCTAACTCAAGGATAGTTAAATGTAATGTATTATTAAAGAAAGACACATAATAAAAAATCCAAAGTCTTTGAAAATATGATTTTAATTATATCTAGGCTTCTTGGTCAGAAATTTTATTGCCACAGATAGCAGGAAAAATACTTGAGATAAAAGCCTAAATTCCTCATCTTAGCATCTTCTTTCCAAGGTAATCCATATTAAATAAATGTACTTTGCTTCTTTGTATTAAAAAATTGAAGGGAAACTGTTTAAATATATTGTTGGTTTAAACTAAGCAGCTTGCTTATCACTTTAGCAATTTAGGAATAACATCTGTAGGGATGTACAGATTTGACCTATTTAGCATTGTAAAGGAAAAACATAAATTGCATAAAAGAACACAACAGGAATTAAATGCTTAAAATAATTGTGATGAGGAAGATGGAACAAATCCCACTCTTGAATTCAAGCAAGTGGAGGAGGAACAGCCAGTTTTTTTTTTTTATCCTTTCTACTCCATGTATGGTTCAAGAATCAGAAGCATCAGCACAATCTGGGACCTTGTTAGAAATACAGAAGCTCAAGCCTGTCCTGTGACTTCTTAACTGACAATTTGTGTTTTTCAAAGAAGCCCATTTGACTTGAATGTATGTTAAATCCTGACAAGCAATGCTCCAGCACGTTTTGTATCCCTCCTTCCCCCAAGTATGGAGATGACAAGAATTCTTGGCAATGCAAAGCCTTAGAGCCACAGTTGAGTTTCCATGTGGTACGTTAATGTCTCTAAATTATTAATAATAACTTTATAATAAATTCTGATTTAGATAGGAGGTAGATAAAACAAGCAAACAAAACACTAGCATGAAAAAAAACATTTGTTAAATCCATTAGACTTCTTATGTGAAAGCAATAGTGCTGAGGTGCAGCAATGATTTTGATGTCCTTATCTACAAGGGCTTCTGATCTTTTTAAGGGAGAAAATGAGTTCACAAAATCACAGCAAAAAAAAGATTAGTGTCATAATATAAATACAAGGAAATGTTTAAAAGATTTAGGAGGGAAGTAGGTATGAAACTGACCTTTGCACATTGGAGGAAACAAAATTTTGAATGAAGTACATGTTGGCATGGGAGGATTTCAATTATGAACTTGACCAAATTGAGCTGAGATTATGGGAAAAATTGAATAGGCAGCATCATGTGATAGGAACCGGTGGGGAGAAGAACAGCAAAATAATTTATGAGTCTGTGACAGTAATTTAGAGAAGTAATTTTCATTTTAGCCTACCTAACAATGAGTAAATACTTGAGGAGGGAGAAGATAAATTTATATGATAGGATCTCTAAGGCTTTAAATTTGGTACAGTGGTGTGAAAGAAATGAATAGAGTTGGAATTACTTGAGGGAAAGAAGAATAAGGGCACAAGGAAAAGGAACTAGCAATGATTCTGAGATGTTGAACCTAATGACTGGGTTGTATCACTGAAGTCATTAGAATCAGCAGGAGGAGATGGTTGAAGGGAGAACAATATCTAGCAGGCAACTATAAATTCTGAACTGAGACTTATGAGAAAGAATGGGGTTTTAGGTATCTGTTTTGAAATAAACAATTTATGAAAAATAAAATGTAAGTGGGAATCATCATTTCGTTGCTTGTACTTTATAAATACTGCCTAAGGCAGAGAATGACATCTTAGGATGTTATTTTTAAAATATATCTCTTAGAGGTATATTTGCAAATTTTAGTGCAAATTCTCTGAGCATCTCTATCAGGATTATGCTTCTTGGACCAGTGATTAGAATAAAAATGTTGGAAAAAAACCCAGAGAAAATATGTACAAATGATTAACATCTTATTCTGAATGAAAAGTCAAACTAATATTTTCCTGAATGTGTGGAAATTAAATTTCAGATCATGTCACAATTTTCCCCAACATGATAAAAACATAGATGCCAAATGTTTTGAAATTGCATAATAATAAGAATGAAGACATGATTTGAACAACTTTTAAGAAAAATAGGAAGCATTTTCAAAGGCTTGGGGAAATAGATTACCTGAGACTTCTCAATCGTGACCAGTCTCACATATGCCTTTGATGGTTATTTTTGTATATATACATTTACCTTTGATTGATGTGAATCGATTTTTTAAATTATACTTGTTCCAAAATGTTATCTTTTGATTTAGTACTCATAAACTTTTGCTCTGCATGTTATTTTCCAGTAATCCTACCCTGAGGAATTACCTGTTCTTGTCACATTTGTCTAGCTCTTGCAGTCAATAGTAGATGTTGTGCTAAGCTATGATTTTCTGGGTTTCTAAAATTTTAAATTTGCATACTTGGCTAAAACAAATCCTCATTCACTTGTGGTATGGTGTTTTTATTTTAAAAATTTCTGAAATTTGAAAAGGGACAATTTCTAAATACATTGATGGGAGCCAAGAAACTAATTGTCAAATAAAAATCCATTTTCCTCATGACTATCTCTCAATCATTCCTGAGGATGTTTATTCTATCATGGCATTGCATTTTGGGAAAATTTTCAGTTATTTATAATACTAGTCTTTTTATATAGGTCAAAAGGAAAATTTATCAGTTATACCAAAGCTTTTGAAAAAATTAGAAATGACTTATTCTTTCTGAACATATTCATTTAAAAGAATTATATTATAAATTATTAATCTCACATGTGATACATTATATAAAGCATCCACTTCGAAAGCTAGCCAAATAAGAATAAACCTGTGATTTAAAAAATGAAAATGTATAATTACAACTTCCCTACTTCACATCCTGTCCTGGCAGGAACATAGATCCAATGACATAATAGGCTTTATTTGGTTCTAATTTATGTTTCCCTATGTGATATCATCTGATTTATTATTGACACAGTAATGTTCTAGGACCTAATGAATAGAATGATCTCCAACATTCATTGTAGAAGAGTAGAGTTAATTTGATTTTGTTTTTCTTTCTGAATTTGAACTTGCATTTACAGGAACAAAACAAAGTTAAAAATTTTGCCTATGAAAGCATAATGATAATATAATATACACTTGTAATATTGAAGTAGTCTTTGTATGTATTGTAGGTTTAACTAATATTATTTTTGTGATTTGCATTGGTTGATTAGTTACATAGACTAAATATACAAACAGACCTTAATAGACATTTTTGTGTAGGTGGAAGTGAACTATCTTGGTAACAAAATCTTTTCACATGACCTCAAGCCTCAGAAAACCTACTGAAGAAGCAAGACCAATTTAAGATGAATTAATTTCCCCAAAGTAAAATTCAAGGAAGAATCCAAGGCCTTTCCTCAGACCAAAAGCTGAAGAATCAAACACATGTTAAGAGCCATAGAGAGAGATATTAGGGGCTAATTTTCAGTGAGAGATATTAGGGGCTAATTTTCATTTTCGAACAAACAAAGTTTATTCTTTACTCAATTCCTGACCCAAAGCCTGAGAGGCTTTTTATTTGAAATGATTTTGTAGCCAAACATTTCTGAAAATTATGAGAAGAAGCTTTGAAGAAACTCAGAAGGACACTAAGTCAGTATGAGAAGTCCCGGAATTCAGAAATAGAGTAGAAAAGCTGAACTCAGGGGGAAAGCAGGAATAGAAAGATTGAAAGAATTAGAGACAATCTACTTGGAAAACTTTGGAGAGAACATACTAAAGAACTAACTGTATTCAAGAGTCCTCAGATAGCCCTACTGATAAAACTGCTATTTCCTTGAGGAAAAAGACAAATGGGTGGGGCAACAATTTCTGTTGAATGTCCTGATATGTCAGAGAAAGGTGACTGAGTTATCATCTGGATCTATTCTATGTTGTGAACTTTCTCTGCTAAGAAATTCTACTCCTCAGTCTGTAGTAGACTAGAATTTGACATTTTCCAAAGCTGATTCTTTTTTTCTTTAACTTTATGAATTTGTGCCTTCAACAATCTTGGTTTTCTTTTCTCTGTCTTTCTTTATAATCTCTCAAAGTTACATGTTCTTTGAGGATGAGGGAAGCCATTTTTTAGCTGAGAGAAACTGACAGCTCCACCCAGTTCAGGATTTCTGGCAATAAATGCAGGATTTCAAGGGTATGGGATCTTGTTCATTTAGCAGTCAAAAACTGAGGAAGTCTGTGTTGCTTAATCCTAAATTTATTAGATTCAATATGACTAACCACTCCCTTCCTTTCTGGGGTGAAGAGGAAGAATGCAGACCATCAGGTAAAATGTTTTTTTTTTCATAATGAATGAACGATTGTATTAAGGAGCACTGAAAAGGAAATACAAAGAATTCTTTTCACAGCAAATGTTTATTTCAAGTATGAACAGGGATTGCCTGGCCCATAGCCAAACCTTCACCTGGAGGAACACCAGGTCATGAGTGAATAAATTCTTGCCACTGGGCTCCACCACTGAGAGAAAATTGATCATGCAAAAGCTTTGGAACAAATTTGAAACTCACTGAATTAATAGCCTATTTGTTAAATAAGATTATTAATAAGATCTCCCTTTAGCTAGAATTTTTTTGTACTATATTTCTTTTCTTCCCCAAAGTACAGATTACCTGATTTTAGAAGTAAGAGTATCAATCAGTATTAGATAAACTATAGTTTGTTATTTGATATGTTGATATTTATTATTTGATATTGCCATAGAACTCATTTGGTTTATTTATCAATACTTAAAAGATCTGAGAAAGCTAAGGTAGCATTAATTAGTTTTGCCCAAGGAAATATAGATAAGAAGTACCATCCATTTTATTACTAAAAATACTTAATAGTCTACTAATTTAAATACTCTTGTTCTTTGTCACAAGAATATTTTCTTTTTTGTTGGGGATGAACGTTTCATCTCCACTGAGCTCTAAGTTCCATGAAGGCAGAAATCTGTCAAACTTATTAGGGTCTTTCCCTCAGAGTACTTGGTGTTCTTAGGGGAATTAGTGTCTCAAAAGTCAAATTTTGTGACAGTAGTGACTCACTTTCTTGTGTTAGAAATGAGAAATTATTTAAAATGTTACTGACTGTACTTGAAACACAGAAAATTTCTAGTCATTTTTGATAAGATATCAAGAGATGATGATGAAGATTATGGACATTCTCTTTAGAAAAAAAAATGCACATATACAATCATGAAAATGTCATGGTGTTTAAAGGCATTTTGATCCTCAGAATTATCCCTGTGCTCTTTAATGGTTATTGATAATGAATCATGGACATTTTCTGTCATTCTTCCACCAAAATTTATCTTAAACAGTGATTTCCAACTTTAAACAAACAAAAAACCATGTGAACAATTGTATCTTTGATCTTTTTATTTTGGAAGTGATCAGATTGTAGATTTTCTAATAGTGTATTGCTAGAGCAAACAAGGGAATTTGAGTAGTTGAGTGATGGAGGGAGATTACAAACTGGAACTGAGGTGATAGGAAAATGTACTGCTGGAAAGAGTAGTCAGAAGGAATGGTTATGGTGAATTAAAACAATTTTGGGTAGATTTAACAGAGAAATAACTCAGGACCTTAGGAGACCAGAACACACAGAGGTAAGTGCTGCTCACATCTCAAAAGGATGGGAATGGTTAACCAACCACCTAATAGGCCTTTTCTGAAAACAACACCTGTGAAGCAGTGTACTTATCCTCTACCAAAGGGGAAAGAAAAGAGTCCTTGTCCAAAAGTCTTGAAAACTATGAGCAATCTTCAAAATCACATGCCTAAGAATTTTTAATCTGGGAGAAAAATATAAAGCTCTGACATTGGCATCCAGCAGAGCCAGCCTCCATTTCTGATTCCTGGAATCCTAAAACACTTTAGGTGTTACAATATAGTCTCTAGAGTTAGCAAATTTTTTACTGGGTTTTGGTTGATGATCCTGTGGAAACAAAAATGACTTTGTTTGGCTTGGCAGGAGTGCAAAAGAGATAAGCTGCACGGGGAAGAGAGAACTTGTTCCAATCCCTGTCCCAAGGTCTTTTCATAATGTGTATGTCAGCCTGAGAAATTTTTATATGTAATGCCTAAGACTAATTATTTAATTTGGCTACAAAGAATTGGCGCAGCATGTTGTAATGGTTTTGATGGGAGCACTGTCACAAGGCAGCATTAAATCATTTGGAAATGATAACAGTCCAGGTAAGTCAATGTTTTTGCAGCTGTTTTTCCTTGTCAAGTTTGTTGGAAACTAAGTGAAATAGAATTGGTTATGGTGGAAAAAAATTAATCAAATGTCTATGTCAACTGCGTATTTGTTTTCCTCATGTATATGTAGAGGGGGAAAGTGAGGTACACATCCCTCTTCCCATTGACATTGCTGTAATTCAGGGACCCACTATGTTTTTGAAATTTCTGGGTAGCCTTCCTGACACTGCCATTTCCCCATCCATATCCATTACAAACACTGCAGCCAGACTTATCTTTCCAATAATCAATTATAGTCTTTGTTACTTGCTTACATAAAAAGATATAGTGGCTCCCACTTACACAGAAAATAAACTCCCCAGTTTGATGTCTTAGGTCCTGGTTATCTGCAAGTTGCCTTTATGTCTAGTCTCACTTCTCACCTCCCCCACATATTCTCCATGTTTCAACACACTGAACTTCTTCAGTTCCACAACTATTCATTAAGTGCTTAATTTGTCTGAAATTCTGAGTGAGGTGCTGGGAATTCAAAGATAACAAGACATGGTCTTCGCTTTGTACAAACACTCAAGAGTAGGAGATATGCAATCAACTCCCTTATCCATATGGAATACTTGACAAAAACCCCAAGTCCCTGAAATTGAGGAAAATACTGAATTCTCTATACCGGTATTTCATTCTAGAGATATACACATATGATAAACTTTAATTCATAAAACAGGAAGAGTAAGAGATTAACAACAAGTAATAATAGAACAATTATAACAATGCATTGTAATAAAAGTTATGTGACTATGATCTCTTCAAATATCTTTGTACTATACTCCCCTTTCTATTGGTAACAGTGTGAGTTGATGGCCTTGCCCATGTGATGAAATACCATGAAGTGAATGACATAGACATGGGTAAAGATTTATGCTTGCTTCCATGTTGCCTTAGAAATAGAATTGCTTAGCTCTGAGGCTTTCAGTCAGCAAAAATTACATAGAAGGGAATTCCAAGTCCTGATGAAGGCGAGTCAGGGAGTTCCTTGGAATAACCCCACTGCCAATCAATAGAATGGGATTAGGCCATCCAGTGTGAGGGCTGGTGAGGACAGCAGCATATTCCTTTCTCCTGAGTCAGGTTCTCCTTGGTAGTTAAAACTGGCCTCGGTTTCCTGTGGGGAGTAGGCACTCTGCTGCCTCACTCCTCTTTAAGCCCCTTTGCAACTTAGCTGCTTCCTTATCCTTTACAAAGCAGTTTGATAAAGACCTGTCTGTAGGCATGTGTTTCTCTTCCTTGTAACTGTGATTTCTCCCTTCAGCACAGGTGGGTGGATTACTGGCAGGCAAGTATCTCTTTATCTTCTTTCTTGTCAGACCATTAAAGTTTGTAATTTGTAGTGATAAAGTTGTTTTGTCTTAAAATAAATAGTGAGTAGAAGATAATTCAGGTATTCTTGATACTCATGGGCTTAAGACTCATTTTGATGATGAAGTAGATATTCCTAAGTGATCCCTGGCCATAGACATAAGAGTTGATCTGAATATACCATAAAAATCAGCCTACTTTTTGTGCCAGCTTTCAGTAAATCAAGGCAGAACATAAGAAAGCCAGAAACTAAACCAAGATACCTGTGGCCTCTGTTCTTATCTTCCTGCTTAATTTTTGTGCAAAATTTTTTATATATATATTTATATATATCTCAGGGAAGTTGGGGAGAGTTAAATAGAACTTCTGGAATCTTATAATGGAAGGAAGACCATGGAATAAAGGAAATACAGGAAAAAAAGCAACTCCTTTAGATAACACCTTACCCAAATCCTTACAACCTTCTGGGTTTGGAATTCATTAAATAAAGAAAGCAACCAAAGTCCAGAGAGTTCTTCCCAGTTTTATTGCCAATAACTTACATCAGTGTTTTGTGTCCCCTGGCTACACAAATTATGATGCTGTCACTTTTTGAATATAATTGTGATGATTTTTGGTAACCTCAGAAGCCCCTCTCCTTTTTCCCTAATAATGACAATGGATTTTTACTGATCCATCCATTTTTACACATCTGGTCCCCATTTGGCTAAGAACATATTGTGAGATACGGGCAGGGTAGGGCCTTTTCATGGCCAGCCTAAGAGAGTGCCCTGACTGTGCATGCAGGAAAAGGTTGCCAGGCAATTGCTAAAGGGCAGGAAGCATAGGGCAGCTGTCTCTAGGAACATGCCAACCATCATGCTACATACCACAGTCATTAATGATTGAGTCTCTAATCCATAAGATAAAAGCCAGGCTGTTGGAAACCTTCCACAAGACTATTGCTAACTGAGCTCTTCTAACCTGCATAGAAGGCAAGAGGCTTTCCAATGGACTAGTTCAAGCCCAAATTCAACAATTGTCCAGCATTACTTCACCAACTATCAGGGATGACCTAATGGAACAGTTAATGGAAGTAGACAGGGTGTGAATCTTAACTCAGGAGTTTGCTATCTATATGATTCTCAACAAGGTCTTAACTAGTCTAAACCTCAGTTATCCCACTTTGTAAATAAGCTAATAGTATATACTGGATAGGACTTAGGGTACTGCCCACTACACAACTCCAGGGGGTGCTGTATGCAAAGATGATAATGGAAATAGAAACAGTAAAAGTTGTGTTATACAAAAATGCTTGTTATAATTGATACATGTAAATAATTTAGCACGATATCTATAATAGTTTTACAAAAAGAATCCAATATCAGTCTCTCAAGAAATCGACTGTGATTTGTTATACTTTTTTGAACCTTGATTGTAAGAAGAAAAATATTTAGAGGAAAGAACATAGTCTGCAAAGGCCAACAGGTAAAAAAGTGCCTTATTTAGGGAATCAAAAGAATTTCTGCATTCAGGAGCACAGAGATTAGATCATTAAGGATCTTGACCTTACAATTGAGGGGTTTGACCACAGGGCATGAGGCAAAAGAGAGCCAACAAAGAGTTTTAAGTAGAGTCATAGTGTCAGATCTGTTCCTTAGCAAGTTTATTTTGGCTGAAATGTGAAAAATAGAATGATGAATTTGGCAGTGAATTGAAGGAGTGATTAATTATATCAGGCTTGGAGACAGACACAGGTTTGAATCTTTCTTCAGGGTTTACTCTCTCTGTTCACTACTGTTATTTGTTGCAAATATTTAACCTTTTTTCATCCTTATCTGTCTCCAAGCCATTTTAAGTTGCAAGTCTACTAAAAGGATAACTACTCCTTTTTAAATGTTAGCTGTCTGCTCTTTCATTTTTGAATACCTGCTAAGCATTGGGATTGTTTAGAAATCAGATCTCAATATAGTAGGCATGAGCTGGTCTCCTTGTTTCCTGCCATCCCCTACAATCTCTCCACTGAACCAGGAGAGCGCCTGTTCTAAAAGGAAAACCAGATATTACTTTACGATCAGAACCCCCTGGGATTCCTGTCTCTCTCCTCATCAAAGCCAGTACCTCAGTGGACTCGGTGGCCCCATGATCCATTCCCTTTGCATTTCCACTCCTGCACAGCCCTTCCTCCACACTGGTTTCTCTGTCGTTCTGTGATGTGCCAAGCACCATTACCATCACCATTACCTTTGTCCTTTGTTGTAATACTCTTCCTGCAGTATCCACAAGGTTTGACCATTTGCTTCCTTCAGGACTTTGCTCCAATGTTGTCTTTATCAGAGAGGCCTTCCTTAACCATCTACTGTAAAATCATGCTGCTGTATGTGTGTATGCATTCACACAAACACACACACACACACACACACACACAGTCTGTCTTCCTTAGATTGATTCTGCCCTGCCCACACTGTAGCACTTTTTACCACCTGATATTTCATTTATTCCTTTGTTTTCTCCCCATTAGAATGTAAGCTCTGAGAAGACTGAGACTTTGTTTTATTCACTGGTGAATTCTTAGGTCTAGAAGAGAGCCTAGTGAGTCATTCTAAATTTCATATTAAGCACACATAAATTATGGAATAAATGGATGCAAAAGGGAGTTGGAACTGAATGTCCTCTATTTTTCTTGTAGGCCAGTTGAAGGTCATCTTGTTTTAAGCAGGGATCTCACAACCCATCCAAGCCCTGTAATGGCTGAACAAGCAGACACACATTGACCATAAACTCTTGCATGCTTTGTAAATGTGTTTCTTTCATTTGTCAGCCTTTTACCCTCTCCCGGTCTTCTTCAGTATGGGAGAAATACAAAAGAAGGTTATCTTCCAATAGTGATGAGCTACAAGGGGCTTGAGGCCATGGTGGGATCTCTGAGAATCTTCCAGAATGTGCTGACCATGGTGATTCTCCTGGGACCTTGGAGCAGTTTTCAGTGCAAGCCATCAGCAACAAACATAGACAAATGTGGGTGGCTCTCAGGCAGCATGGAGCTATGGGAGCGTCTCACCCAGCTCCTCTTTTACTTTTTCCAGGCCACAGGGCTATGTTCTGACTCAGGATGCTTTTCCTATCCATGTGCTATGGATGTCATAACTGGCCTCCCCTGAAGCCAGTTACCACCTGATATTTCATTTATTTCTTTGTTTCCTCCCCATTAGAATATAAGCTCTGAGAAGACCAAGACTTTCTTTTATTCACTGGTGAATTCTTAGGTCTAGAAGAAAAGGTCCAGATGAGAGTTGTGGACCTTCCTGGACTTTAGCATCCATTCCCTACCCCTTTTACCCCAGTTGCCAAACCTCAGGTCCTGGAAGCTGAGGTGATGTGAGATCGGAGCTGAGTTTTGCATGAGCTGGTGGTTGAATTTAGGGCTGTGGTCATTCTGTCCACTACTTTGCTTGCCATTCTCTGTGTTCCTCAGTGACTCTGTTGCCATATCCCTAATTGCCTATAGCCCTTCATATTATATATATATATATATATATATATATATATATAGACACACACACACACACATATACACTTTGTGGTCACTGTTTCTTTGCCAAATAAGCTGATTTAGATGGAATCATTGTTCTTGAGCCCACTATAGAACTAATGTATGTTTTGTATGACCATGGAAAGTGTGACACTGGCACACTTTATGGCTGGTAATACAGTTTTCAAAGCCTGCCAGGGTCTTACAGACAACTAGGCCTGGACCTGGTTATCTGTCCTTTCTGTTGGAGACAGCCCGCAGGTTGTAAAGCAGGCTATGTATACAAATAGAAAGGAGTGTTTTTGAAATACCAGGTGCCCAGTTGCTAATATATCTGGAGTTCTGGGTTGCTGAAAATTAGGAGAAAATGTGCTCTCATCAAAACATGCTTTTAAAACCTGTACTTAATGTGTGAAAATATTGCATTACAGTGGAATTTTTTTTTTCCTCTTGAGAACAAATACCATTGAGCTTTGATTGCAGGAAAATGTAGAGATTTCTCTGTTTCTAAGTTTAGAGCCATAGGGTGTGATTTCTTGAAATACAGTGTAAGTGTACTTCAAAATTTAAGATCATCATCATAATGCCTGGTGTTGGTAGGAGTTTTTCAGAGTCTCAGTTTCAGTGCATGAATCTTAATAAAGTGGTTTTCTCAATGAAAAATGTCCTTGAAGACAATGTACTAACCAAAATTTAAAAGAAAAATCTGCTTTAGCAATAAGGAGGTGATCTTTTAATGCTTCAAAAGTTTTGTTTTTCTTTCTTGTTGTCCATTAGTATGCATAAATGTGTGCTTAATAAGGCCAGGCTTAAAATTGAACTTTTCATTTCCAGGAAGTCAGTCATGGGTCTTGATCAGTGAATGGAACTACAAGTAGAAAATTCACAAAAAGAGAGACCAAACTGTAAATTTCAGAAAAGATTGCCTAATCACTGATGGAGTCAGATTAATGATGATTCACCAGAGATATTGTGATGGTCAAACATACAGAAATTTATTTAAAGGTATTAATCATGCTTTGGATTTGGGTCTAATGATGTGATTTTTTTTCTACCTTCCCTGCTGCCATCTTCTTTTTACCAATAGGTCAGGACAGTTGGTCGTCTCCCTGTACAACATGCCTTGGTTAAGCCTCTCACCCATGATTCCAATGAGATTTCATCTGTTAGCTCTGATGGCTTTCTTATTTTCCCATATGGACCATATAACTGCTGAGACCGAAATGGAAGGAGGAGAAAATGATACCAGCAAGTGTACTGTCTCATATTACTGCAAGAAAACGGTGATTTTTTGCCTATTTGGGAGCCCCAAGATTATTCTTTCAGCGACAAGATTGCTAGAGCTACTGGGTATTTTGGGGCTATTGTCAACATGTTTCTGGGAGTCTCTATCATTGTCGACCAGTTGGTGTCCTTTATGGAAGTCATCACATCCCAAGAAAAAGAAATAACCATAAAGAAAAACAACAGAAAGACCACCAAGATGACTGTGAGGATCTGGAATGAGACTATGTTCAACCTGACTTTGGCCTTGGGATTTTCTGCTCCCAAGTTTCTGCTTTCAGTTATTGAATTATGTGGCCATAACTTCACTGCAGGAGACCTGGGGCCCAGCACCATCGTGGGAAGTGCTGCCTTCAGCATGTTCATCATCATTGCACTTTGTGTTTATGTGATCCCTGATGGAGAGACAAGGAAGATTCAGCATCTGCATGTGTTCTTTGTGATGGCAGCCTGGAGCATCTTCGCCTACACTTGTCATTTCTCCTGGTATTGTGGAGGTCTGGGACGTTTTGCTAACTTTCTTCTTCTTTCCCTTCTGTGTTGTGTTTGCCTGGGTAGCAGATAGGAGGCTTTTGTTTTACAAGTATGTCTACAAGCTATATCAGGCTGGCAAGCAGAGGGAAATGATCACTGAACACCACCAGGGGGACCAGCTATCTTCCAAATTGAAAATTGAAATGGATAGGAAAGTAGTCAACTTTCAGGTTGACAATTTCTTAAATGGCGCTCTGGTTCTGGAGGTCAATGAGAGAGGGACCAAGATGATGAATAGGCTAAGGGAGAAATGGCGAGGATTCTGAAGGAACTGAAGCAGAAACATCCAGAGAACGAAATAGAGCAGTTAATAGAATTAGCCAAATACCAAATCCTAAGTCAGCAGCAAAAAAAGCCAAGCATTTTACCATATTCAAGCTACTTGCCTGATGACCAAACTGGCAACATTTTAAAGAGGCATGCAGTTGACCAAGCGAGGAAGACTGTCAGCATGCATGAGGTCAATATGGAAGTGGCCAAAAGTGACCCATTTAGCAAGGTCTTCTTTGAGCAAGGGACATATCAGTGTCTGGACAACTGTGGTACTGTGGTCCTGACCATTATTTGCAGAAGTGGGGATTTGACCAACTCTGTGTTCATTGACTTCAGAAACAGAGGAGACATGGCCAATGCTGGATCTGATTATGAATTCACTGAAGGAACTGTGGTCCCTGGCGAGACCCAGAAGGAAATCAGAGTTAGCATCATCAATGATGACAGCTTTGAGGATGGTAAAATTTTCCTTGCACACCTCAGCAATGTCAAAGTATCTTCTGAAGCTTCCAAAGATGGCATCGGCATCCTGGAAACCAATCAGTCTCCACTCTTGCTTGCCTTAGATCACCCTCCATGGCCACTGTAACCAGTTTTGATGACAACCATGCTGGCGTCTTTACTTTTGAGGAACCTGTGACTCGTGAATGAGGGCATTGGCATCATGGAGGTGAAGGTATTGAGAACATCTGGAGCTCGAGGAAATGTTGTTATTCCTTATAAAACCATCAGAGAGAGGGCCAGAGGTGGAGGGGAGCCTTTGAGGACACTTGTGGAGAGCTCGAATTCCAGAACAATGAAATCGTGTAAGTTCTTTTTATGTGTTTGTGTGTGTGGTTGAGTGAGTGAGTGCATGACTGTGAGAGTATGTGCATAGTTTTAAACCAAATGGCATTAAAGGAACAGAATAATTATTATGGAAGACAACTGTCAAAAGTCCCAGTCTTGCTTTGTGTCACCTATCAATATGTACTAGACACAGATCTTAATTTGACATTGAGATCTTTTTTACTTTTGTCCTTTTACATATTTGATACACTGTAGACCATGATAAAATGAAGCATATGATGTAAGTTATCAGATCATTTAAGATGGGTTGAAAATTCTGTATTCTATTTAGGATCATACAGTATATATACAGAAAACGAATATTTAACACATCACAAAAGGTTTCTAATTTCATTGCTGAGTACAAATTGGGAAAGCCCGAAAAAGAAACACCTTTAAAAAGAATTTCCTGGATGCTATGACTGAGTGGAACTATTTCTGTGGTTTTCATCTGACATTGTGGTTTTATGACAGTATAATGTTTCTGCTTGTATGCTAGTGTTTAATTATGACTTAATGACCAACCCTGCTTCTTCAGTGTTATGCTATTATGAGAGGAACATATATCCATTATTTATTTCCAATTTAATTTTACTTTATGTGATTACATAAACCCTTTTACCCTACTCATATAGTGATGGGGAGAGAAATCAGATTCTGTCCAAGCATCCAAGTTCATGGGGAAGAGGTCAGAGAAAGAAGTAGGGAACAACTTCTCTTCCTATTGGCACTTTACAGTGGTAACTCTGGTATGAAATGATTTTTCCACTGAGAGATGCCTTTGAGAGATCTATTCCTCCTTCCTTGCCTTAGAGAGGGCTTTGCACTTAATTCACCAGAAGAAGCCAGAGAATTTGACTCAATGACCAGTGTCCAAGAAGGGGTAGGCCTTAAATATAACTAAAATCATCTAGATCAATAATGGTTACTTGTTCTATAAAAATATCTGACTTTTTTATTCACTAAAATTAAATGCAAAAATTTTTAAATGGCATAGAATTTTATTTATAACTGAGATAGAGTTGTAGCCCTTTTTCTTTCTCGAATTGTAATTTTTAAGATGTATCTTGACTTTAAATAGAATTTTATTATTGGTAAGCATTGTCAATGCTTAACAGGTCCATTGATTACATTCATGTCTTTGTGTGGCTTTAAGATAAGTACAATGTTTCTGTCAAAAGAAATTATCAAAGACATGTTGTTGTGCTGGCTTCTTAGCAGTTTAACCATTACTCTCATTTTTAATGGATCCTTTTTCCTTTGGTGATCATGTCCAGTGCCAGGTTAATATTGTCAGATCCAAGCAAAAAGGAGTTTTTCATGCTGCAATAAAGTTGGCTCTGTAGACTCAAACCAACTTATCTTCAAGGATGATTTTATATTTCTGCCACAGCACAGTTCATCTTAGGGTAGCTTTATTCAAAACCTATCATACATATAGATAAGGGCTCTTCACACAACTGAGCTATATTAACTACTTTGAACAATCTTCTTGTTTGATTGTTTAATACTGTACACACAATCAGAATTTGTGATTCTTTTCATGGTGCCATAAAAATATTTGTACAAAAGCATTGGATTTAAAATTTATCTAATTTTAAGAATCTATTAATCAAAGTAGACAGAAAGTCTAATCTGATCAAAGAGGGAGAGTAAGTGGCAGACCACCTTTATTGATTTCTTTGATTATAAGAATGAGAAAAATTCTCATTTAAAAATTTTCTTTTCAACATAGATCAATTTTTCTAACAAAAAATTAAATTCAAAATAACATTTTAAGTTAAGTGGAACCACAATCTTTATAAATGTATGACAAAACTAAAATAATAACTCTTTGTCTAAGTTAAATTATGTTGCTGTCCCAGCATCTAATAGCTTTTGTCTAAAGTGTATCAACATTTTAGTTTGTAGGTAAAGGTGTTAAGGATTCCTAAACATTTATCTTAATTTTAGGGTAGAAGATATCATTTAAATTTATTAGGATGTCTGTTTCCATTTATTCATATTCTTACATAAATTATTTGAATTATTTCGACCTAACCCTTTTATAATGAAAATATGTATTTCAGAAAGAACACTGATAAAACATATTCTCAGCAAAATATTTTAAAATTATAATGCAAAAGCCCATTTAAATATATAAAATTAACAGCTATCACAAGCTTTTGTGAAAGCACAATCAATGACAAATCCTAAATCCGTGCCAACTAATCTTAACTTTTCAACAACATTCAATTAGGGAATTCAACAAGGAATTCTGTATAAAGTTAACAGCTAATAAAAAACAAATCAGGAATATGTTAATTTGATTTGTGGTTTGGTAGGTGATATCTATAAATTTGAAATGCTGCTAATGATTGTTCTTTAATGGTACTATTTCAGTGGTACTAATTATTACAAAATATTGTTTGTTCTTCCAAACTCTAATATTAACTGTTCTGGAAAATGTTAAGGCCAATTAATTAATGCAGCTACAAATCAAATTTAATTGCTGCCCCTGCGCTGGCACGTGGGTCCCTGGGAGGGGCGCAACGACCTCAGCATCTCAGGCTGCTGGGCCAATGTCCTTGGCTGTGGTGCCTAGCCAGCAGGAGGGGCGCTGGGGGCAGACAAAGCAGCTAAAGAATGGGCGCCTAGCCATTAGAGGTCCCCAGCACACAGACCCACACTGCCCAGATCCTTGGCTGACCTAGAGTTTGCAGAGTGAGAACTGGGACATGGACCTCTGGTAGGTGTAGATGAATGTCTGCTTCTTCCTTCCTGTCCTGCCTGCCTTTGTCCCTTCTACTCACAGCTCTGAGCTCTGGAGGCAGTGTGACGCTAACCCAGGATGTGCTGACCAGGGGCCAGTGCGCCTGGTGGGAGGCCCCTTCCTGGCCCTGGAGGCTGCTGGCTGTGGCTGGCTGTGCCTGGCTGTGCCTTAGCAGGCTCACCTGCTTCTCCTGCTTCTCATTTGGCAGTGGTTCCTCTGTCCTGTGTTGAACACCAAGACGTGCTTCTCAAAGGACGCAGGAGGCGATGGGCCTGGATTGCTTCTGCTTTGCAGGGTGTCCCACTGCTGTGAGGTATCCTGTGTGCATCTGGGACATGCAGGAGGTGCTGTCGAGGTGGTGGGGACCCTGTCTTCAAGACCTGCAGCTAGTCTCCCCTATGCGTCCCCACGGCCAGGCACATGGCAGCAGAGCCCCAGGTGGAGCACTCACAGGAGCAGCCCAAGAGATGGAATGGCTGTGAAAAGGTGATGGTGATGCACGCTCACAGGGGCACTCAGACCAGCTCTCCATTGACCTGAGACACTAGCATGAGGAATGAGCTGGGGTAGTTATGGTCGGTGGTGGAAGACAACTAGGATGCTAGTCCCAGAGGAGAAGGTGATTGTGTTTCTGATGACATAAGTTTCAAAATAGAGGAGGAAGAAGATGATCCAGTTCCAAGCCACTGTTTGGAAGGGGTGGACTTTCAGAGTGAGCAGGAGGATGTGAGGAGCAGGTGGAGGGCCAGGCTGGTGGCGCCTCAGGGAGGATGGCAATGGGGCTCTGTTCCCCCAGTACAGCAGCAGGCAGCACAGCGTGGCCATGGAAGCCCTAACCCAGAGCCTCCTCTCCAGTTGCCACATCAGCTCCAGGAAGATATCTCCAGCATGGAAGCATTTCTTCATCTCCCTCTGGGACAGGCTAAGGCAATATGTAGGCACTGCATGCAAGACTTCAGCAGGGACAAGAATGAGAAGGACCTGAGCACCAGCTGCCTCATGAGGCACATGAGGCCTGCGCACCCCACCAAGCTAGTGCAGGAGAACTGAAGTGTGTCCCTGGGCTCCTCCTTGCTGTCACCCTTGCTCCTGCTTCCACACAGCCTGCAGAGATCGGGGACGTGGGCTCCACGCTCTCGCCCATCAGACTTGCCCAGAAGATGGCAGCTACAATCCCATTCCCTGACCACATGCAGGAAGAGCCCATGTCTGTGGTCTCTTCTGAGGTCTCTGATGTATTGGTCACTGGAAGTACAGCAGAGACGAGGCCCAGGCAGGGTCTTCCCCCACCTTGCCATGCTCCACTACTAGGGGACAACAGAGGGCATGGGGGAAAGAAGCCTTTGCCTTCCCAGGAGCACGGGGGCCAGAAGGAGGTTGGCCATCTGGAAACACTTCTACCTGTCCCCACTTGGTAGCTCCAAGGCCTTCTGCATGCACTGCATGAGTTCAGCAGGGGTAAGAATGGAAAGACCTGGGCACCAACTGCTCATCCAGCACATGTGGAGAGCGCAAGGCTCCATCATGCTGCAGGAAAACGGGGGATGGCTTGGGTATCCCCCTTCGGTACCCCACACCTCCCCACCCTGCTGCCCACCCTGTTGCCTACAGAGGGGGAACCTGGATCATCCTCTCCAGGAAAGCTGGTCCAACAGTGCCCCTCGACCTCCTCGTCCCCAGACAGTCTGGCTGAGGACCTGCGTAGGGATGCACTCTCAGGGATGTGTCCGTTCTGTCATCCTCCGAGGATGTGGGCGAGTCCTCTATTGGCGTCTCTCCTAAGAAGCAGCAGACCAGCTTGCTAGCAGTGGTCAGGAGGAACCACCAAGCGGTGTTTCCCATCAGCAGCAAGAAGACCTCAAGCTGTGGAACCACTTCTCCATTTACTCTGTGGACTCCACCAAGGTGGTGTGTCTGCACTGCAGCTGGACCATCAGCAGGGGCAAGAAGCCCACCAACCTGGGCTCCAGCTGCCTCCTGAGGTACCTGCAGAGGTTCCAGTATGTACTCAAGGCAGAGGTCCACCCCCAAACCACCCTATCCAGCTCTCCAGGTGTCCAGGGGCCACTGAACACAGAGTTGTTGGGCAGGGCCTCCTTCGATGACCCCAGTGAGAAGTTTTATGACTCTCACCCAATTGCCAAAAAAAAATCACCAGTCTGATAGCAGACATGATCGCACTTGACCTCCAGCCATACTCCTTCGTGGGTAACAGTTGGTTTGATCAGGCTGCTCAAATACTAGAAACCTCAGTAATCTATGTACTCCCCTTCCTACTTCTCCAGGACAGCTATCCCAGGCATGTATGACAATGTTAAGCAGATGATTCTGACAGCAGCTGAAGGAGGCCGACAGCAGTGTGGTCCACTTCACATTGATGAGTACCCAGACCCGTGAGTACCTGAGAGTCACTGCCCACTGGCTCACCTTCGCATTCTTGGCCTGCCCATACTGAGAGGACCACCACTGATCAGCACTTTTGAACGCATTGCAGATTGACTGTGTCTATGGCGGTGGCAGCATCCAGAAGCAGCTAGAGTGCTGGTGAGAAGCCTGGGTGTAGGTCCATCGGCCTGCAAACGGGCATCATGGTCACCGACAACCGGAGCATTGCAAGATTCTGACCGAGGCAGAGCACTCGAGCATGCCCTGCTTCAGCCACACAGTGGACCTGATCATAAGTGAGGCCATCAAGAGCCAGAGGATGGTGCAGAGCCTGCTGAGCAACTCCCAGAAGCTGTGTGAGCGGCTCCAGCACTCCCCAAGCGCCAGGGAGAAGCTGGCCACACTGCAGCGGGAGTAAGAGCTGCAGCAGCACTGCCTCGTCCAGAATGTGCAGTCCAGGTGGAGCAAGTCCCTGCACATGCTGGAGTGGCTGCTGCAGCAGAAGAGGGCCATTAAGAAGATGTCCATCGAGTGCAACTTCAGAGAGCTGATCAGCTGCTACCAGTGGGAAGTCATGCAGTCCATGTGTCATGTGCTGAGGCCCTTAGAAGCCACCAGCCTGGAGATGAGTACCTACATGTCCACTCTAAGCCAGATCATCCCCATGATCCACATCCTCAGCAAGAATGTTAAGATGCTCTTTGGGGAGAAGATAGGCATTGACATTATGATGATGTCGCTGAAGGAAGTCATGGTGAGCCACCTGTCCGCCACCCTCCATGACCCACTGCTGGAACTGCGATACAAAGGCTCCCTGTTCACAGAGGAGGAGGTGGAGCAGTACAGGCAGGATCTAATCAGGGAGCTAGAAATATTGAATTCTACCTCAGAGGGCACAGCCGCCTCCAATGGCTGTGACTCAGGGCTGGGTCTAGAGACTGGTGGAGAAGAAAGCCTGTGGTCACTGGTGGCCAAGGTGGAGAGGAGAGACAGGTGGGAGAGGCTGCCCAAAGACATGGTACTCACCTACCTGGAGGAGGAGGTATTGGAGCACAGCTGCGACCTGCTTGCCTACTGGAACCTCAAGCGGTCGTCCTGGCCTGGACTGCCCACTTGGGCCGCCAGATTTTGGGGTGGTCCCCCAAGTACCATCCCTTTGGAAAAGCTGTTCAGCACACTGAAGGAGAATGGCAGCTTTGGCCAGCCCCAGCTCACAATGAAGCATTTTGAAAATCTTATATTTTTGAAAGTGAATCTTCCCTTGATATACTTTCATTATTGAACTCACGACAGAGTTGCCAGACCAGAGATGCTCTCTGCAGTGCTGGCTGGCTGTTGTACCAGGGCTGTGACCCTCCCAATGGGGACATGTGAGACATCAGGCCAGATCTGGGGCCACTTGCCGGCCCACACTGCAAGGTAACCTCACAGATGTCTTACTCCTGTCGAGCCAGGTAGCAGGGGTTGAGGAGTCCACTGGAAGCAGCCTGTCTCCTCAGTTATGAAGTGGGTGATCAGGTTTTAATTTATAACTGCAACATCTTTTTAAACTTAGGTGTCAGAAATTTGTTTTATTAGAATGGAGACAAGATGTAAACAACTATATCCTGTTTATTCAGTTGTGTAAAAACCATGAATCAGGTACTGTATTTTAGTTAAATATTGCTTTAATTGCAACAAAACCACTTTTGTGGCTGTGAAATGAAACTTGTAAATAGGAGGTGGAGCTAAAGCCATCCTGACTGAGCAGTTTTAACTGCAGGTTCTAAAGTGTGTCTAGGAATGGAGAGAATATCCTGGAAGCAGACTGTCTATCACAGAGACGAAGTGTTTGAAAACAAAACCGTACTTGTCACAGAGCTTGCAGTTGTGGTTCACGGTTGCAGGCATGTTCCATTTCAAGTCTTTGCATTCAGGGTTGCACAGTCCATTCATTCACTCAGAGGTTCCAGACTGTCCTGAGTCCTTGAGATGGGAGTCCCTTGTGTCCCTGCTGAGGATTCAGCTGGTGCAGAGCAGGGCATTGCAACAGGGGGCCCATTGCCTGCATCTGGCGCCTCTGACCCAGTGTTCTGAGCAGTGGAGCTCTGTGTGCACTGACCCAGGTTCTGGGACCACAGCCCTGGGCCCTGGGCCCTGGAGGCAGTAGTGACCAATGGGGGCGTCTGGAAGGCTACAGTGGTAAGACTAGCCTTAGGCATTTAGAATTTTTTTTTTAAACAATAGGAAAGATTCAGCCATCACCTGGGTATTTTAGAATCCCAAGAACATCCCAATGAAATTCTCAGTTGTCAGATTCTTTTAACAATATGTCTTCTAAGTTTTTTCTTTAACATCTGAAAAAGGTTCATGTTTTAATTTCAGATCATTAAGTGTTGTGGGTGAGACAACTTGCCCATCTGCCATGACCTCTTAGGAAGTTGTTGTTCTGTTCAAATACTGTACCTATGCTTACTCTAAATTCAAGTAGACTGTGCTTTAGTGAATTTATAAATGATGGATTCAGTTTCTGAAATTAAACTTTTTATTTGCAATCTCCAAAAAAATTAAATTACTTAGAGGTCAATAATGATATCATTTAGGAAGATAGTTGGAAAAAAATGAGCATTTACTATGATATATTTAAAACAGAGAGTTGAGAAAACTATGTAAGTTGGAAAATTTATATGACATGTTGCTTAGCAAATCAGTTTACTACAGGCTTCCTGTAACAGAATAATGTATTAAACAACATGTCTGCCCAAAATTAATTTTAACAAGTGTTACATTTTCAGGTATGGCGTTTACTTCATTAACTCTAAGGGATGTAATATGCAAGGCATCTATCTCAACAAATAGAGCTTTCTTACACTGAATATTTATATACTTTTTTGAACAAAAGACTAAAAAGAAATAAAATTTCAGTGTAAATCCTATAAAATTATTATTATATTATTACCATTATTATTATTATTACATTCCATGGGAAAGAAATACTGGTTTTGGCTGTTTATAACCAGGGTTCATCTCTTGCTGCACAGAATTCTAAGGAACAAATACCTAGCTATATGATATGGCATGTAGCTTTATAATATGGTACAATAAGACCACCAGATACAAATAAAGTAAAATTTGAAGTGATTAGAACAGAAGAACAATTGTGCATTACGAAAAATCAGGAATAATGAAAAATACTATGGAAATTATCATTAGAAAAGAAAAGCTATTAGTACATAGTGTCTTGAATCTAGCATATTCAGGATTTATTCTATAGTAATAGAGTTTCTTTTAGACTATTAAAATGATTTATACTGGCATAGAACTTTCCTAAGTAATGTGCTAATGTAGGAAATTTGTTTGGAATAATTTTAGCATTTCAATGGATTTCTGCTTTAGTGAGTTATCTTTCAGACAAGAATATTTATCTCTTTTTGAGCCAAAACACATGTAGTATCATCTGAAAACCTAAATTATAACTACAAGATGTTTTTGTAAATTCCTATGCTTTCTGAATGCATAACTATTATAAAAATAAGACAGGGTAGGAGCTAAAAACATTTATGAGTTATATAAAAAATGTTATAATTTAGTATTGCCTGGAGACCAAGTTGATTATGTACAGAAAGGTTCTTTACCATGTCAACCAGATTTCCATTTATGCTGTTGTAATCTCACTTTTCTAGTGCTAATTACAGTTTGAGGTTATAATATAGTTACATAAAGGAATTCATCTTAGCCAATGAAGAAATTTCTTAGTGTAGGCACATTGAAGTGTTTAAATCCTGGTCTACTTTCTGAGTCATCATCCAAGGCCATCACACAGGGTTGATTGCTTCCCTTGTTCAGGACTTGAATTTAAAAATCAATATCAGTTCCTACTTAATCAGCTACTGATGAGTGACTAACACTGGGCTAATATTATGAGGGAAATCAAAAGAAATATGTTCCGGAAGAGCTGCAGAGGCCAGGGCGGCTCTGCTAGGGTCGCAGACAAGCGCGGACGCTCGTAAGCACGGCCCAGAGTTTCATTTCTAGAAATCTGGACTGGAAACAGAAGCAGCAGTTTGTATAATCCCAAGAACTTGCTTATACCAGGAAGCTGTAAGGGCAACATGAATATTACTGAGGAGATGTAACATGGTGGCAGGCGCAGAGAGATCAAGTCTCTGACATCTTCAACTGCGTGGGCATAGGGAGCCGTAAACTGTCTAAATGCTGTTTGCTCAGGATCACTAGGCAATGCTGAGCTGACGTGGATCTGGGGTGTACAGGCTGGGCCCCTCAGAACACACACACAGAGCCCGAATCGGAGGCAATTAAGCTCCGGTTCGCCTGCTTCATGTGACTCAGCACTAATGATCCCGCTGAAATAATTGGCCGGCCCTTAGGAACTTACAGAGGTAAAAGCCAACCGAGCCTTCATAGGCAGTGGCCACAGGACTGAAACGGGGATTGGGAGAGACAGTCAGGACGCACCCGTTGCATTGGTCATCCGGCAAAGGGAACAAACGGTCACCATTTGCATGGGATATCACCATGGCAGAGAAATGGCGTCACGGGCGGAGGAGATAACTGCATTGAAACCAGCGCGACAGGTGTGTAATCCCCTAGCCATCTCTCCCCACACAGCGGGGAAACCTTAAGGGCCACTCCCAGCTCTCCTGTGAACGCAATAACCAGACCAAGGGAATCAGGAGTGGCGCGGGACTCGCGGCGCGGAACTCCTGGCTACCGCTCCCACCATTGCTGACAACTGAGGTCTCTTGCACCAGCTACCGGGGGCGTGGCTACAGGAGGGCAAGCAAATTCGCTGGGGGATCTCAGCCCCAAGCTCTACAAACTTAGGGTCTGAGGGAGGCAAACAGGGAGAGTGAGCCCAGGTGTTCATGAAAACAGGGCTCCCAGGAGCAGCAGACCTGGTGTGTAGCCAGTATTGTGGTGAGCGCCACAGGTGAGCACGGCCTGGCTTGAGGAAACACAAGACAAGGCCCTAGACACTCAGGATTGGAGACCCGCCCAGTCTAGAAGAAAGAGCTGCTGCACAGTGAATGGTTCCCACCTATTGAGAGGAGAAGCTTGGCCCAGTGGGCACAGCTCCACCTACTGGAAGAGAAGTTAATAACTCTAGGACTGCATTTATTATTATTATTATTATCATTTTTTTCTTTTCTTTTTCTTTTTTTTTCTTCTTTTTCTTTCATTTTCAATTTTTATTTGTTGTTGTTCTTTAATTTTTTTTCAATGTTTCTATTTTTTTAATTTTTTTTATTTTATTATTATTATTATTTTTTTAATTTTAATTTTCATTTTTTATTATCACTATTATTTTTGTTAAATTTTTTTTCGTCTTTTCTTTCTTTCTTTATTATCTAATCTTTGTTATTCTTGTTTCTTTTGTCTTTTCATTTCTTTTCAATCTTCTTATTCCCCCTTCCTTGAATTCTACCTGCCTACTCTCATTCTCTTTAGTGACTTCTTCCCTTCCCTTCTAATATCTTTCCTCTCAAGCATCAAATAAATCTATAAGAGTAAACAGTAACTCAGCAGTCAAACAGAACAAGAAGTAACATGAGCAGCATAAAAAAGCAAGGAAGAAAAGGAGTACAAACAATGAAGGACAGCCTAAATATTCAGGGGGACCTAGAGTCAGCAGAAAAATGGTCATATAAAGAACTCAAGGAATACCTTAGACAGATGGAATGGAACCTTAAAGAAGATACGAGACAGCAAATCCAAACAGTGAAAGAACACTTTGAAAATGAATTACATAGACAGATAAAAGAAGAAGTTAAGCATCTTTATCAGGAGATTGAGATTATAAAAAAAAAACCAAACAATAATTCTAGAAATGAAGGAAACGATAAACCAAATTAAAAACTCAATTGAGAGTATCACTAACAGAGTGGAGCAAGTAGAAGCCAGAACATCAGATAATGAAGACAAAATATATCATCTTGAAAAGAGCCTAGCCAACTCAGAAAGGCTGGTTAAAAACCACGAGAAAAACATCCAAGAGATATGGGATAACATAAAGAAACCAAACCTACGAGTCATCGGGATAGAAGAAGGTACAGAGATTCAAACCAAGGGAATGAGTAACCTGCTGAAAGAAATAATTACAGAAAACTTTCCAGAAATAAAAAAGGAAACGGATATACAAATTGTAGATGCATACAGGACACCGAGCACACAAAATCACAGTAGACCAACGCCAAGACACATTGTTATGAAGATATCCAATATACAGAACAAAGAGAAAATACTAAAAGCTACAAGAGAAAGGAGGCAGATTACATTCAGGGGTAAACCAATAAGGTTAACAATGGATTTTTCATCACAGACGCTGAAAGCAAGAAGATCCTGGAACAACGTATTTCAAACACTGAAAGACAATGGATGCCAACCAAGAATTCTTTATCCAGCAAAATTAAGCTTCAGGTACGATAACGAAATAAAAATCTTTCATGATAAACAAAAGCTAAAAGAATTTGCAGCCAGAAAACCAGCATTGCAAAGCATCTTGAGCAAAACACTACACGAGGAAGAAATGAAAAACAATAACCAAAACCATCAGTGGGAAGTGCCTCTATAAAGACAGAGGGCGAGGGGAAAGCTAACCATGGAGAAACAAACTAAATTAAAAAAAAAAAAAGAAGATAAATAATCAAACATGGCTGGAAGTACAAACCATATATCAATAGTAACTCTAAACATTAATGGCTTAAACTCTCCAATAAAGCGACATAGGCTGGTAACATGGATTAAAAAAACAAATCCAACAATATGCTGCCTCCAGGAGACACATCTGAGTGGAAAAGACATACACAGGCTGAAGGTGAAAGGTTGGGAAAAAATATACCATGCACACGGTCCTCGTAAGCAAGCAGGGGTGGCCATCCTCATATCAAATAAAATTGACTTCAAGACTAAATTAATCAAAAGGGATAAGGAAGGACATTATATACTGTTAAAAGGAACCATTCACCAACAAGACATAACAATTATCAATATTTATGCACCAAATAATGGTGCTGCGACGTTCATAAAACAAATTCTCCTCAAGTTCAAGAATCAAATAGACCACAACACAATAATTATGGGTGACTTCAACACACCTCTCTCACAATTGGACAGATCCTCCAAACAAAAGCTGAATAAAGAAACTATAGAACTCAATATCACAATCAACAACCTAGACTTAACTGACATATATAGAATATATCAACCATCATCAAGTGGATATACTTTTCTCTCAGCAGCACATGGATCCTCCTCAAAAATAGACCATATGTTATGCCATAGGGCAACCCTCAGTAAATATACAGGGGTGGAGATAATACCATGCATTTTATCTGATCATAATGGAATGAAACTGGAAATCAATGATAAAAGACGGAAGGAAAAATCCTACATCACATGGAAAATGAACAATATGTTACTGAATGATCAATGGGTTACAGAAGACATAAAGGAAGAAATCAAAAAATTCTTAGAGATAAATGAAAATACAGACACAACATATCGGAATCTATGGGACACAATGAAAGCAGTTTTAAGAGGGAAATTCATCGTTTGGAGGTCATTCCTCAAAAAAAGGAAAAACCAACAAATAAATGAGCTCACACTTCATCTCAAAGCCCTAGAAAAGGAAGAGCAAAACAACAGCAAATGTAGCAGAAGGCAAGAAATAATTAACATCAGAGCGGAAATCAATGAAATTGAAACAAAAGAAACTATTGAAAAAATTAACAAAACTAAAAGTTGGTTCTTTGAAAAAATAAATAAGATCGACAGACCCTTAGCCATGCTAACGAAGAGAAGAAGAGAGAGAACTCAAATCACTAACATACGGGATGAAAAAGGCAATATCACAACAGACACTACAGAAATAAAGAAGACAATTAGAAATTATTTTGAAAACCTATATTCCAATAAAATAGAAGATAGTGAAGACATTGATAAATTCCTTAAGTCATATGATTTGCCCAGACTGAGTCAGGAGGATACTCACAACTTAAACAGACCAATAACAATAGATGAAATAGAAGAAGCAATCAAAAGACTTCCAACCAAGAAAAGCCCAGGACCGGATGGGTATACAGCGGAGTTTTACAAAACCTTTAAGGAAGAATTAATACCAATACTTTTCAAGTTATTTCAGGAAATAGAAAAAGAAGGAGCTCTGCCAAATTCATTCTATGAGGCCAACATCACCCTGATTCCAAAACCAGACAAAGACACCTCAAAGAAAGAAAACTACAGACCAATATCTCTGATGAACCTAGATGCAAAAATCCTCAATAAAATTCTGGCGAATCGGATACAAAGGCACATCAAAAAAATTGTGCACCATGATCAAGTAGGATTCATCCCTGGGATGCAAGGATGGTTCAATATACGGAAATCAATAAATGTTATTCACCACATCAATAGACTTAAAAATAAGAACCATATGATCATCTCAATAGACGCAGAAAAAGCATTCGACAAAGTACAGCATCCCTTTATGTTCAAAACATTAGAAAAACTAGGGATAACAGGAACTTACCTCGACATTGTAAAAGCTATCTATGCTAAGCCTCAGGCTAGCATCATTCTCAATGGAGAAAAATTGAAGGCATTCCCTCTAAAATCTGGAACAAGACAGGGATGCCCTCTATCACCACTTCTATTCAATATAGTTCTCGAAACACTGGCCAGAGCAATTAGACAGACGAAAGAAATTAAAGGTATAAAAATAGGAAAGGAAGAACTTAAATTATCACTATTTGCAGATGACATGATTCTAAACCTAGAAGACCCAAAAGGGTCTACAAAAAAACTACTAGAACTAATAAATGAATTCAGCAAGTGGCAGGATATAAAATCAACACGCATAAATCAAAGGCATTTCTGTATATCAGCGACAAAACTTCTGAAACGGAAATGAGGAAAAACACTCCATTCACAATATCCTCAAAAAAAATAAAATACTTGGGAATCAACCTAACAAAAAAGGTGAAAGATTTATATAATGAAAACTACAAAACCCTAAAAAGAGAAGTAGAAGAAGATCTTAGAAGATGGAAAAATATACCCTGTTCATGGATAGGCAGAACTAACATCATGAAAATGGCGATATTACCAAAAGTTCTCTATAGGTTTAATGCAATGCCAATCAAAATCCCAACGGCATTTCTTGTAGAAATGGATAAAGCAATCATGAAATTCATATGGAAAAATAAAAGACCCAGAATAGCAAAAGCAATTCTAAGCAGGAAGTGCGAATCAGGCGGTGTAGCGATACCAGACTTAAAACTATATTACAGAGCAATAGTAACCAAAACAGCATGGTACTCGTACCAAAACAGGCGGGTGGACCAATGGTACAGAATAGAGGACACAGAGACTAATCCACAAAGCTACAACTATCTTATATTTGATAAAGGAGCTAAAAGCATGCAATGGAGGGAGGATAGCATCTTCAACAAATGGTGCTGGGAAAACTGGAAATCCATATGCAATAAAATGAAACTGAATCCCCTCCTCTCGCCATGCACAAAAGTTAACTCAAAGTGGATCAAGGAGCTAGATATCAAATCAGAGACTCTGCGTCAGATAGAAGAAAAAGTTGGCTCCGATCTACATATTGTAGGGTCGGGCTCCAAATTCCTTAATAGGACACCCATAGCACAAAAGTTGATAACAAAAATCAACAAATGGGACTTACTTAAACTGAAAAGTTTTCTCTCAGCAAGAGAAACAATAAAAGAGGTAAATAGGGAGCCTACATCATGGGAACAAATTTTTACTCCTCACACTTCAGATAGAGCCCTAATATCCAGAGTATACAAAGAACTCAAAAAATTAAACAATAAGAAAACAAATAACCCAATCAACAAATGGGCCAAAGACCTGAACAGACACTTCTCAGAGGAGGACATACAATCAATCAACAAGTACATGAAAAAATGCTCACCATCTCTAGCAGTCAGAGAAATGCAAATCAAAACCACCCTAAGATACCATCTCACTCCAGTAAGATTGGCAGCCATTATGAAGTCAAACAACAACAAGTGCTGGAGAGGATGTGGGGAAAAGGGTACTCTTGTACATTGCTGGTGGGACTGCAAACTGGTGCGGCCAATCTGGAAAGCAGTATGGAGATTCCTGGGAAAGCTGGGAATGGAACCACCATTTGACCCAGCTATTGCCCTTCTTGGACTTTTCCCTGAAGACCTTAAAAGAGCGTACTACAGGGATACTGCTACATCGATGTTCATAGCAGCACAATTCACAATTGCTAGACTGTGGAACCAACCCAGATGCCCTTCAATAGATGAATGGATAAAAAAAATGTGGCATTTATACACCATGGAGTATTACGCAGCACTAAAAAATGACAAAATCATGGAATTTGCAGGGAAATGGATGGCACTAGAGCAAATTATGCTTTGTGAAGCTAGCCAATCCCTAAAAAACACATACCAAATGTCTTCTTTGATATAATGAGAGCAACTAAGAACAGAGCAGGGAGGAAGAGCAGGAAGAAAAGATTAACATTAAACAGATACATGAGGTGGGATGGAAAGGGAGAGAAAAGGGAAATTACATGGTAATGGAGGGAGACCCTCATTGTTATACAAAATTACATATAAGAGGTTGTGAGGGGAATGGGAAAATAAACAAGGAGAGATATGAATTACAGTGGATGGGGTAGAGAGAGAAGATGGGAGGGGAGGGAGGGGGGATGGTAGAGGATAGGAAAGGTAGCAGAATACAACAGTTACTAATAGAGCATTATGTAAAAATGTGGATGTGTAACCAATGTGATTCTGCAATCTGTATTTGGGGTAAAATTGGGAGTTCATAACCAACTTGAATCTAATGTATGAAATATGATATGTCAAGAGCTTTATAATGTTTTGAACAACCAATAAAAAAAATAAAAAAAAATAAAATAAAAGGAAATAGGTGAAAAAAACACAAAACTATCCAATGAAGATATTCCTTTAAAAACGAGGTGTCCTTTGCTAAATGTATACATAACAAGTAAGACTGTTAGAAAAATCTCTTGTGTTGCAGACTCTGCAGTCTTTAAATTCCCTAGTGTGATTGAAAATGAAAACAAAAAAAATCAATAGAAAAAGAAATGCTGGCAATATTTTGAGTCATTTCTGTCTTGAATTCATCCTAGGTAAAGATACTGGTATATGAGTTTATGCTGTTCTATAACTTCCTTAGACTTTCTGTATTTTGTTTGTTTGCTGTGTCTTATCATTGTTAATTAACTGATTGAGCATTCATTCTATCTCTAAATTTCTTTGAAATATCAAGTATGCCTTGTAACCACCATGTTGCAAACACAGCCTCAATTAATTTACAAAACAGAACCTTTGGTGATAGCTGCCCAAGGCAGAGCACTCTCCACGGAAGACTTATTGGTCTGGAATTACCTTTCTCTCTTACACTGATGAAACTAGGTTTGGTAGATAAGAAAGATGAAAATGTAAGGGGCTGCTTTTTAGAGGGTAATGATGGGCTTTTTTGAAAAGGGCTAGCCTATATGTTTGGTGGCTCAACTCTTTAAAAAATACCTCCTTAAACGTATATCATCTCTGATCCTTCACAAAGCAGTTGATATGATTATCATTACATGAATGATTGGTTTCTACAAGGATCCTCCGTGTGAATCAGGCTAGGCAGGGGAGGATTATTGTCCTTATTGTCTCTGCTACCACTTTGGTTCACCCTGAATGCTGAATTTGGATTATAACTTTCTAAATGATTTATTTACCCACTTTTTTCTTTTATAAACCTATTTATAGCCCGATTAGTATCCCTTGCTGTATTCAGTCTCCCTTGTGCAAAATTTACACTATAAATTAAAAATTATTCACACATACACATAAGCAAACATACACCCCAGCATACCCTTAGGCCTTCTCCATATCCAAATTATATTAATTCATTCCATACTTTCTTTAAAGTTTGCCTATTCAGCTGAGCTGGAAGTAACTTCTCTCATTTTCTGTATGACTTTTATGAACTCTATCTATAATTTAACATTTTTATTCTGAAGGTTTATTTTGAATCTTCAACAAATTTTGGGGGCCCCAAGGTTATTCTGTGTTTCACATTGGGTCAGGCAAGGACTCTGTGCATAAACAGACAAATACCTCTCTCTGGGATATCTTGGGAAGAGTCCATGAATGTATTAGCTATATCAAGTTGCCTCTCAATTCATTTGATGCACACTCATTTGGAGATATGTGAAA
Organism: Marmota monax; assembly: GCF_021218885.2. Classification (NCBI taxonomy): domain Eukaryota; kingdom Metazoa; phylum Chordata; class Mammalia; order Rodentia; family Sciuridae; genus Marmota; species Marmota monax. Next base: position 79,028 of record NW_026693026.1, read on the forward strand.
GAGAATGCTTAACCCTAATTTTTTAGGAGATCTGGGGCTCAGATAACGAAGGATGGAATGTACAGATACATACTAAGGACCCCATGCCACTGGTCATTGATCCTTACCTTAATGTTTTATCTACATTTTTTTGTGTGTGTGAGTAGGGAAAAATGGGAATTCCAGGTTCCAGATCTTTTATTTTTTTTAGGTTTTTCAATATTTTATTATGGCACACAAGAGAGAGATGGACAATGGACTTACTTCAACCAAGTGTTCCTCAAACCAACCAGCAGTTTCCATTTGGCTAATTGTTTAACATGTATTTTGCATCTGTCTGAGAATTACCACATGCATCATCCCATCAGCATCAATAGGAAGAGCTTGGTTTCTGAGGAGACTCCTAATCTTTATCCAGGCTGAAATGCCGAGAGCCTTCTTGGTACCATCCATATCATGATAGAAAAAGAAATATTTTACCTATTTGCTTAGTCACATATGTTTGACTAGATACAGTGCAAAGAAATCAAATAACTTTAAATGTAGACCACTTTGGTTTCAAGTGAAATCCATAACCTTTAAAGGCCTAAAAAACAGATATTGAGCAAAATTGGCTAACAAAGCAATTGCTCAGAAGCAGAGCAGAAAATAGTCAATAAATTTCATCTCTATTCCACATCAAATGGAAGTGCAAGAGTCTTCATAAACTTAAGGTGCATGTTGACAGATGGGATGTACATTCAATGAAACTTCCAACCACTGGAATCTAAGAATTTCCCAATTAAGACACGCAGAACAATGCCAATGTAACATACAAATACATTATCTCCCCTCTAAGTGACTGATAACAATTTCATTATTGGTATCTGTAGTTTGTAAAGGGTTTAAAACTGTGTGGCATTAAATATTGTCTATTTGAGGCAATAGAAGGAAGCTAACACCACACTGAATCATGAGCTCAGGATTTCAGGCAACATATTTCCAGTGGCAAATGACCTTTGGTATTCTTTCTTCTCCCTAAATTACATGCCAATTTAAAAAATTATTCCTCTTGACTATATCACATGCTCAGATTTCAACTTCTGACCATGATAATCAGATGAAAAATGTTAATAATGACAAACATGTAGAATTCCTATTCTACCCATATTGTGTTATTACATACTAGTTTACAATGAAAGATCTACTTGTCACATATTTTCAGAATTGTCTCCTAGGAACCATTCTTCACATAATATGGTACACATATGGGGCAAAGTATATTGTTACTTATGGACTCTTACTTACTCGTGTTTAGTACCAATAAAATTTTTGAGAGAAAAGATTTTATTATAGCACTAAGAATTTCCAATTAAAGAAGAAAAAATATTTTAGTTGTTTAAATTTTGATTTTACACAAAAGATATTATAGATCAATAGTCCACTTGTTTGTTAGGGTCTGTAAACAAGTCTGGATGGTGCCTGGCAAAATGCCAGAGGGATTGGTTTGTGAAGGAACACCAGCGAGTCATTAAGTGTGGAGATTCCTTATTGGTTGACTGATGTATCTAGTTTATGCTAATTAGATAAGCTGTGTGTAATGTATAAATACTGCTCCTGTCCTGCAATAAACGGCTCCCACTCCTGCTGTATCAAGGTACACAAGTTGCTCGTCACCCCCCCTGGTTATTTTGCTGCAGCCGGACTGCGGCAGATGGTGGCCCATTATGGGGAGCCCCGGGACACTCGGGGGTAAGTGATGAAAAAAAAAGCTGCCGGTCCATAGATAGGACGGGAGCAATCTGCTGGTCCCTAGGCAGATAGGGCGAGAGGAAAAATGGCCATTTCGAGAAAATGGAGAAGATTGATACAGTATGTTTGTGTCTTGTTTTGTCTCAGTGTATTGTATTGTCTTTATGATGAAAATATGGAAGGGGTGAGAAGTAAATTACTAAGGGAAGGAGGCACTCCAGTGGAACCAAGAATAGTTAGGGCATGTGTTGATGGAAGCCCAGGAACTCTAGTCAGAAAGAAAAAGAAAGTTCAGAAGAAGAAAGATTATCAGGAAAGAAGTTGCAGTGAAAGGCTATTACTAAATACTTTTCATTACTGGAGGGTGCATCAATCGGTGCGGTGGCGGCTGCCACGTGCACGAGCTGGTCATGGCGCAGCAAGGGCTTTCCAAGCAGCGGCAACCGGCTCTTCCCTGCCCCCAGCCCGGGGAGCGGGATGCCACTGCGAGAGCCCAAATCCAAACCTGTGCCCGGAAGCAGTTTGAGACCAGAACTCTCCCCAGGGCCATCTGGGGCTGCCCAGGACGCTACAACCAGCAAAAGACGCTACCAGCATCCCTGATGTTTGATCATTTCCAAAGCCAGTAACTACAATGGTTCTCCCACACCTGGAAGCTAATGAGTAATGAGCACTATTAAGGCTTATTTCAAATGTAAAAAACCTTGAGATAATGTACTAAATTGTTCAGAAAGTTGTTTTCTTAGCGCCTGCTGGAATACTACAGGATTTTCTTTAGCCATCCGGAGTTCCTGCCTTCATCCCAGTGCCGGTGAAGACCAAGGTGGAAGAATTTCCAGTGTTGCTGAAAACCGGACGAGACTTCGGCTGAGGAACGGAGGAGACTTCGAATCAAGCTAGCTGCCTGCAGAACTTACCTGGACTATGATTTAAGCTAGCTGCCTGCAGAACTTACCTGGACTGTGATTTACCTGGACTGTGAGTTAATCTATTGAGACACTGCTTTACCTGGACTGAGACAACAAACTGTAATCTACAACAAATTGTAACTCGGTATCTTTGCTAACGGTGTCATTGCTGGTATAATTTTTCCAAGGGCTTCTTGCATGGAGCCATCAATTTGCTTGGTATTGTGACATTTTGTATCCTCCCCTTCTGCTTGTAGCAGATTATTTATGGTGTTTGTGTAAAAACCACTATGGTTGTTATTTAAATCAAACAAAAGGGGGAAATGTTAGGGTCTGTAAACAAGTCTGGATGGTGCCTGGCAAAATGCCAGAGGGAGTGGTTTGTGAAGGAACACCAGGGAGCCATTAAGTGTGGAGATTCCTTATTGGTTGACTGATGTATCTAGTTTATGCTAATTAGATAAGCTGTGTGTAATGTATAAATACTGCTCCTGTCCTGCAATAAAGGCTCTCACTCCTGCTGTATCAACATACAGAAGTTATTCGTCACCCCCTGGTTATTTTGCTGCAGCCGGACTGAGGCACTTGTTTATGGTTTATATCATGCCATCATTGAGATATCTTAATTATGTCAACAACCACAACAAGAAATGTGTCATTCAATGTAACTTTATTTACTATTTGTTGCACATAAAGGTCTTTAATTTCTAACTACCATAGGTTCAAACGACTATTTTTCCATGAAGTCTGACCTTGACATTAGTGAATTCATTCATTCATGTTGTGTTTTTATGGTAAACCTCTGAATGATTCACATTGCCATAGATCCTGAACTCATAAGCGTGGACCATGCACAGGCTAGCAGCAAGCCAGAAAGCCACTTGGCAAGCCAAAGGATACTCTGTGTAAGGAGAAAATTCATAGCACAACATTAAATGTCCAATCGAAGTCATCTTAGAATTATACATATATTGACTTCTTAATTTATATAAGGTCTGGAACTCCACTGGTTTGTTTGTGATGAGGTTGACCTGATTTCAGGAGAATTTTTCCTGGAATAATTAAGGAAAGGGTGCTCGATGGATCTTTCTTCTTAGTTGCTTGTTCCTCCCCAGCACTTTCATCTTTCTTCTCATCCTCTTCGGCTCCTTTGGTTTCTTCTTCTTCACCTTCACCTCCTCCTTCTTCTTCCTCTTTTGCTTCTTCAATTCTTTCTTGGCAGTTTCTTCCTCTCAGGCTCCCTCCTCTTCCTCTGCCTCTCCTTCTCCTCCTCTTCAGCTTCCCCTTCAGAGAGTGGCTTGTCCTTGGCTTCCTAGGCTTTGGCAGCCTCCATGGTCTCCTCCAGCTCTATCTGTTCTTCCTGGACGTGGCTGGTGTAGCTAAGAGGGGGAAGAAGCGGGCAGACATCAAGTAGGAGCCGGTCTGCAGACTTCCTTTTCCATAGGTAGATCAGCTAAAGAGCTGGGAGCTTTGGGAGTAGCTACTGGTGAGTTGCCCACGCAGGTGAAACTGAGCCGGGTCTCTGCCTTCCAAGAGATTACTCTAAACTGCAATCTTGATATCCAAAGCCATCTTCACGTGGAGGAGTCTGGGTATTCTTTTAGGTAAGGTGCCATTTCGCTCTTTGTGGTTCTCAGTTCATTTTCTACTTTGTTGATTGTGTCCTGCATAGCACTGATGTCGGCGTTCTGCTTGTCCTCTAGCTCCTGCAGCTGCTTCAAAAGGGATTTGTCCATAGCCCAGCACGCTTCAATCTCCAGGGTCTTGGCCTTGAGCAAGCGACAGCTCTCGTCGCCTCTTGTCACCTCTTTCGTAGTGGCGTGCACTGCGTGGGTGCTCTTGGCTGTGCTCTCAGGCAGCATGGTGAACTGGCTCTTGCACTCTTGGGCATTTTGCATGTTCTTGGAGGCCAGCTTCTCATATTGCCTGCGAATGTCCTTGAGCACTGCGGAGAGGTCGGGCTTGGAGGACACGTCCATCTCCAGTGAGATCTGTGCTTACTGAATCTGCATCTGCAACTCTGCGATCTCCTCTTCTTGCACTTTTTTTCAGAAAAGCAATTTCGTCCATCAGGCTGGTGATAGGCTTTTCGAGATCAGCGAGGCGAGGGCCATCGCCGCCTCATCTGCGCCTTTGCGCGCCCGCATCAGCCAGCCTTTGGTCCCAGCACCTCCTTTTCATAGTGCTCTTGCAAGGTTGCGCAGTCTTCCCCAGCCTTTCGCGTTTTCCCTGGTGAGCCTGCTTCTCCGTGGTAGCAGTCTTCCGCTGCCAGGCGCAAGTTGTGTATCTCCTGCTCCTACAGCGCCTGGAAGCGGGACGGCTTAGAGTGCTTCTGGCACAGCACCAGCAGCTCCGCTTTCAGCACCTTGTTCTGCTCCAGCTCTTGCACCCGCTCGAGGAAGCTGGCAAAGTGGTCGTTGAGGTCCTAGAGCTGCGCCTTCTCCTGAGTGCGGATGGACTTGAGGTCATTGCTAATGGTGGCTACCTGGCTCAGGTCTAGGTTTTTCAGACTGTGCATCAAAGAGCCAGAACTGCAGGAGCAGCTGTGGCGCACGGGGAGCTAGGAGACAGGCGCCAAATAGCTGGCTTATGCGGAGCACTCGGTGCTGTAGCCGCTGCTCTCGATAGAGTTGTGAGCCCAGGGCATCTCCACAAAGCGCCGCTTGCAGGAGGTAAGTAGTAAGGCTCTTCTCTAAGGAACTCAGGGTGGCGGTTGGTACCCCCCTGGCCCGAGGCGGAGATGGGGGCCTGGAGAGGAGGAAAGGCAGGGGAGGAAAGGGAAAGATGAATTGCTGTGTGCCTGGGTTCCAGATCATACTATGCACTTTTGGTTAAGACTCAAATTCTCTGAGCCTTCTTTTTCTTATGCATAAGTTGGATAAATTAACACCTATTTCATTTTTTGGGGTTGTCAAATCTAGATTTGACATTGTGATTTTGGAAAAAGTATTTTCTCTGTAAGCCTTAATTTCTTAATTTATAAAAATAGGAACAATTATAGTATCTCATAAAATTGTAGTAAGGATAAGGAAGGTCTTGGCACATAGGACATATCCAGTCTTAGCTCTTATCTATTATGATGTCACAAGATGTTTGAATGTAGGTAATGTAAGTTGTGTTAAATAATATTGCATTTAATCATATCATAGCTATTTACATTTCAGAATGTAAGTAGCTAAAAGATGAGTTAATAACATTGTGATCTTTTTACAATTGAACATTCAGTTTTTTACTTTAACCACTTTCTTGTGGTGATTCATGTGTGTCATGGCCTATGTTAAATTTCAGTGATATTTTTATTTGGATAAATTGTATTTGGCTTCCTATTTCTGTCAGATGATAGGAAAATAATGAAATAATAGTGTGAGAATTTGACCAAAGTAAACCTGAAAGCCATCAACTGGATATTTTGTTAGAAATGTAATAATGAGATAAAAATGTGAATTATCTTGAAATTCAGAGTGACTTCATTCTTTGGTTGAATAATACTGATATCTGCAGTTTTCCTTTTGATGATAAAAGTGTATGAGAGGTAAGCATTTTTCTTTACATGAACAATATTTGGGTTTTACATAATAATAGCTCTTTTAGTTTAAAATTGTTCCCCAATATATTTATTGCTGTTTTACTATTCTTAAACTTTATTAATAGGGTATCTTGTTATCATAAATTATTTCTTCTCTATTAACATTATTTTAAATCCTGTACTCTCTTTTATCTGATTTTTATTTGAAAATATATGTTAGTTATAAATGTTAATAGTTATATATTAGTTATAAATGTAAATAGCTATGATATGATTAAATGCAATATTATTTAACACAAAATATATTTAGCATATTTTTATGAATCTTTATGGATAGAAACCTATGGACCTGTACAGTATTTCTGGGAATTAATTGTATTCCTATGAGGTGATAAAAGTATCATTAGTTTGTTATTAAGAACAGAAATATGAAGGTTGAACAGCTATTTAGTGCAAAATTATTATGGAGGAATGTGTCCTAAGAAGTTCAAACACTGATGTGCATTTTATATTTTACAAGCTTGTAGACAAGCTATTTAAACCCATACAAAATTTTTGTTAAATAAGGAAAAGTGACTTAGGTGTGGTTTGGGTAAAGCCCATCTTCTTAGATTAATTTTTTTTTTTTATCATTGTGGCTGTCATTGCCCACAATAGGGATTCAAGTACAGCATCAGCAACTCATGTTAACAGTGTGTTCCCTATCCTTCTATACCAAGCTAGAGAAAGGTATTAGAAAGGTTTCAGATAACATTGATTAAATTAGTGTGTACCTATGATTTCACTAATACTTTTCTAGGAGGCTAATAATCCAATCTTTGCTCTTGTACTTAAGAGCAAAAAAAAAACTAATTCAGCAGAAAATGTTTTGCCATATCAAGTGTATTTATTAATGAAATCTAATTGGCCTGTCACTGATTGATCTTTGAGACAAAATCCAAAGGCCATCTGTCAGTGTAATTGCTGTATTATTAAGTGCATCTGTACATGTTTATATTGTAAAATTACATATTCTTATATACTCTTAAGATTTGAAAAATTAACAATCTGAATTTTCTCTAATATCTTTATATTCTTAATTTTCTTATTCTAGTACCTGACCTCCTAAAGCTAGAATAATGCAGAACATCTGTATTTATTCATCAGTGATAGAAGGCCGAAGGAAGATGGTAATGAAAGAAAAAACAAATTTCCTCAGCATAAGCTTTGCCAGTTACTGCTAAATGTGTAGCTGCCTTACATTTTTAAAGCATGACTAAAGCAGATACTACATTTTTCACAATTGTACAAATTAACAATGTACGCTATCTTTACCATATGATTTGACTTTGAATATGTCTTGACATGTTGCTGTTTCTTTAACATTCCTTAGATGGCACAAAATGGAAAATATTTTTTTCTGAACAAAAACATGAACAAAGTATTCTTTGTAAAGTATGCAAGTCAAATATGTAGTTGTGAAGCAAGCCATCATATGCAACCATTATCTGGTCATAATTTTCCTTTTGGAAAATATACATTTTTAACAGATGCTGTCACTGAATATAAAGCAAAAGGGAAAAATCAGGAAAAAAAAAGATTTATTTTTTCCCTTCCACAACAGTTATACAAAAATGCTTTACTATTTATTGCAGGTAGATCATATGCATTTGAATTAATTATCAATATACTATTGCCAGCCTTATGATGAAAAACTGTGATTATATTTTACTATTTACTACATATTATTTTATCATTGCCAACTAATGTTAGAACTATTTAAACATTTAAACATTCACTGGCATGATATTTAGAATTTGTTATATACTGGGTTGGTGGTGATTGACTTATCCCCATCACACTGAACCTTCCACTCTTCTTCCACTTTGTCCTCTCTTGGAAAAAATTAGGTTAGAAGCCCATGACTATAATTCTTTCCAGCAGTACCATCTGGTTCCTTGGCACCAGAAGTTATATTGGTTCTTTGTGGTTGCTACTGAATTTGTCATATTGTTAGACAACATATAGGGTGTTCTTGCTATATTATCCTAATTTTCTTTCAAGTAATTATTATTATTTAGAGAATCTTATTTTGCTATTTCTGAGAGCATAGCAGGATTTTATTGTGACAAGTTTTTATATCCAAACAAGTTGTATGTCAGTCTGGAGATTCTTTACCCTGTATTATTTTTTTTCTCCGTTTGAAGAGAGACTAATTTAAAGTTAACCATGAAGGTTTACTATTTCATTTAAAGCCTGTGTGTCCTTTTAAGAATCATTAAAATGTATATTTAAAATCCTATTATTACTACCATCATGTCCAAATTGTGAATATTTAGAAATCTCTATCAGTGGCTCAGATAACCTTCTAAAATCCAGCAATACTTTATCTGTGTTTAAAGATAACTACCTGCGTGAATATTGTTTTATTTTGTAGATGAGGTGGTTCTACTGTCACATCTAATAACACTTAGAAACAATTTAAAAGTAGAATTGTGGAAAGTTCATCGGAATTTCAATAATCAAAAAGAAATTCCCAAGCACATATTTCTACAAACTTCAGCAGTTTTTTTTTTAATCTTACATTGTCAAATTGATACTTTTGATGAAAGCAAAATTATTTGGCCCACTTTTTTCTAAAGTAAAGATCATAAACAAAAATAATTTCTTAAGCTCTTAAAAAATCTGCATAGAAAGCAGATAACTTTCACAAATATTTATTTTATCATATTTTATTTGATTTATTTTTTATTTATATATGATAACAGAATGCATTACAATTCTTATTAAATATATAGAGCACAATTTTTCATATCTCTAATTGTATACATAGTATATTCATACCAATTCATGTCTTCATACCTGTACTTTGGATAATAATGAACATCACATTCCACCATCATTTATAACCCCATGCCCCCTCCCTTCCCTTCCAACTGCTGGCCCCTATCTAGAGTTCGTCTATTCCTCCCATCCTTATCCTACTATGAATCAGCCTCCTTATATCAGAGAAAATATTCGGCATTTGGTTTGAGGGATTGACTAACGTCAGTTAGCATTATTTTCTCTAACTCCATGCATTTTCCTGCAGATGCCATGATTTTGTTCTCTTTTATTGTTGAGTAATATTCCATTGTGTATATATGCCACATTTTTTTATCCATTCAGCTACTGAAGGGCATTTATGTTGGCTCCACAATTTAGCTATTGTGAATTGCGCTGCTATAAACATTGATGTGGCTGTGTAGTATGCTCTTTTTAAGTCCTTTGGGTATAGACCGAGGAGAGGGATAGCTAGGTCAAATGGTGGTTCCACTCCCAATTTTCCAAGAAATCTCCATACTGCTTTCCATATTGGCTGCACCAATTTGCAGTCCCACCAGCAGTGTATGAGTGTACCTTTTTCCCCACATCCTCACCAACACTTATTGTTGTTTGTGTGAATAATAGCTGCTATTCTGACTGGAGTGAGATGAAATCTTAGAGTGGTTTTGATTTGCACTTCTCTAATTGCTAGTGATGATTAACATTTTTTTAGATATTTGTTGACTGATTGTATATCATCTTCTGAGAAAGTTCTTTTCAGTCCTTGGCCCATTTGTTGATTGGGTTATTTGTTTTTTTAGTGCTTACCTTTTTGAGTTCTTTATACACCCTAGTTTGTGTCCATCCCATTTATTGATTCTTGATTTTAATTCTTGCACCACAGGAGTCTTGTTAAGGAAGTTGGGTTCTAATCCCACATGATGGAGATTAGGGCCTACTTTCTCTTCTTGTAGACACAGAGTCTCTGGTTGTATTGCTAAATCCTTGATCCATTTTCAATTGAGTTTTGTGCATGGTGAGAGATAGGGGTTTGATTTCATTTTGTTGTATATGGATTTCCATTTTTCCAGCACCATTTATTGAAGAGGCTATCTTTTCACCAGTGCATGTTTTCAGCACCTTTGTCTAATATAAGATAATTGTAGTTTTGTGGGTTAGTCCCTGTGTCCTCTATTCTGTACATTGGTCTACCAGTCTGTTTTGCTGCAAATACCATGCTGTTTTTGTTACTATTGCTCTGTAGTATTGTTTAAAGTCTGGTATAGTGATGCCATGTGCTTCACTCTTCCTGCTTAGGGTTGCTTTAGCTATTCTGGGTCTCTTATTTTTCCAGATGAATTTCAAGACTTCATGGTGTTTTTAACTCCTTTGGGTATAGACCGAGGAGAGGGATAGCTAGGTCAAATGGTGCTTTTTCTATTTCTATGAGGAATGCCATTTGGATTTTGATCAGAATTGCATTAAATCTGTATAGTGCTTTTGGTAGTATGGTCATTTTGATAATATTAATTCTGTCTATCCAAGAGAAGGTAGATCTTTCTGTCTTCTAAGGTCTTCTTTGATTTCTTTGTTGAGGATTCTGCATTTTTCATTGTATAGATCTTTCACCTCTTTCGTTAAGTTGATTCTCAAGTATGTTTTTGTTTTTTGAGGTTATTGTAAATAAGGTAGTTTTCCTCAGTTCCTTCTCAGAGGATTTGTCACTGATATACAGAAATGCCTTTGATTTATGGGTGTTGATTTTATATCCTGCTACTTTGCTGAATTCTTTTACTGGTCCTAGATGTTTTCTGGTGGAGTTTTGGGGTCTTCTAGGTATAGAGTCATATTGTCAGAAAATAGTGCTAATTAAAATTCTTCTTTTCCTATACATATCCCTTTGATTTCTTTCATCTGTCTAATCACTCTGGCCAGTGATTCAAGATCTATGTTGAATAGAAGTGGTGAAAGAGGGCATCCCTGTCTTGTTCCAGTTTTTAGAGGGAATGTCTTTAATTATTCTCTATTTAGAATGATGTTGGCCTGAGGCTTAGCATAGATAGTCTTTATGATGATGAGATATGCTCCTGCTTTCCCTAGTTTTTCTAGTGTTTTGAACATAAAGGGTGCTGTATTTTGTCAAATACTTTTTTCTGCATCTATTTAGATGATCATATGATTCTTATCTTTGAGTCTATTGATGTGATGAATTACATTTATTGATTTCCTTATGTTGAACCAACCTTGCATCCCTGGGATAAATCCCACTTGATCAGGTGTACAATCCTGTTGATATGTTTTTGTATTCAATTTGCCAGAATTTTATTGAGAATTTTTGCATCTATGTTCATTAGAGATATTGGTCTGAAGTTTTCTTTCCTTGATGTGTCTTTGTCTGGTTTGGGGATCAGGGTGATATTGGCCTCATAGAATGAGTTTGGAAGTGCTACTCTTTTTCTATTTCCTAAAATAAATTGTAGAGTATTGGTATTAGTTCTTCTTTAAAGATCTTGTAGAACTCAGCTGTGTATCTATCCTTTCCTGGATTTTTCTTGGTTGGTAAGCTTCTGATGGTGTCTTCTATTTCATCTCCTGGTCTGTTTAAATTGTGTATCACTTGGTCTGTTTAAATTGTGTATATCTTCCTGATTCAATCTGGGCAAATTGCATGAGTTAAGAAATTCGTCAATGCCTTTAATGTCTTATATTTTATTGGAGTATAAGTTTTCAAAATAATTTCTAACTATCCTTGGTATTTCTGTAGTATCTTCTGTGATATTACCTTTTTCATCACGTATGCTGGATATTTGAGTTTTCTCTCTCCTTCTCTTCATTAGTGTAGCTACTAAAACGTTTCTTATCAGCAAAAGAAACAATCTGTAAGGTGAACAGAGAGCCTACATCCTTGGAACAAATTTTTACCCCTTATACATCAGATAGAGCACTAATCTCTTGGGTATATAAAGAACTCAAAAAGCTAAACACCAAAAAAACAAAAACAAAACAAAAAAACAAATAACCCAATCAACAAATGGGCCAAGAACCTGAACAAACACTTCTCAGAAGAGAATACACAATAAATTCAAAAATATATGAAAAAATGTTCATCATCTCTAGCAATTAGAGAAATACAAATCAAAACTACTCTAAGATATCATTTCACTCCAGTCAGAATGGCAGCTATTATGAAGACAAACAACAATAAGTGTTGGCAAGGATGTAGGGGAAAAGGTACACTCATACATTGCTGGTGGGACTGTAAATCAGTGCAGCAATATGGAATGCAGTATGGAGATTCCTTGGAAATCTGGGAATAGAACTACCATTTTACCCACCTATGCCTCTCCTTGGTCTATACCCAAAAGACTTAAAAACAGCATGCTGCAGGACACAGCCACATCTATGTTTATAGCAGCACAATTCACAATAGCTAAACTGTGGAGCCAACCTAGATGCCCTTAAGTGGAGGAATGGATAAAAAAATGTGGCATGTATACACAATGGAATATTACTCAGCAATAAAAGTGAATAAAATCATGGCATTTGCAGGTAAATGGATGACATTGGAGAAGATAATGCTAAGTGAAGTTAGCCAATCCCCCAAAAAACAAATGCTGAATGTTTTCTCTGATATAAGGAGGCTGACTCTTAGTGGGGTAGGGAGGGGGAGCATGGGAGGAATAGATGAATTCTAGTTAGGGCAGAGGGGTGAGAGGGAAAGGGAGGGGGAAGGAGATTAGCAAGGATGGTGGAATGTGATAGATGTCATTATCTAAAGTGCATGTATGAAGACACAAATTGATGTCAACATACTTTATATAAAACCAGAGATATGAAAAGCTCTGCTCTGTATATGTAATAAGAATGCATTCCACTGTCATTTATTCTTTAAAAAAACGATAAAAACATTAAAACATAAATATTTAAATTTTTAAAAAAGAATTGTAATGCATTCCACTTTCATTGATTTTTTTTAAAAAAATCAATAAAAAAATAAATGAGCACTCTTTGCTATTGCTCCTTTGACTTTTTCTACATGAGTCTGTGTGTGAAGTCTGTATTCTTTTCTATTTATTGTTGCACTATCATTTCCTTATGCTCATTCTCTGAATTCTTGGGGCTTTATAATAAGTACTGGAATGAGAAGGTATTATTTCTTTAAATATGTTATTCAGGATTGTGTAGGCTATTCTAGGTGTTGACTATTTGGTGAAAATCTATAAAAAGAGGTTAATGAAAGTCTGATTTGGAATGTTGTATTGACCAAGTTGAGATGAATTGGCATCTTAAAAATATTCAGTTTATAAATAATGAAAAAGGTAATCTGTTCTTTTATTTAGATTTTATTTCCTTCCCACAATATTTCACAGCTTTCTGTGGATATACTTTTGTACATAGTTTGCTGTATTTATACCTGTTCCATTTCTTAGTAATTTTGTAAATGGGTTTTTTTTAAAGATTTAAAGTGAGTTGTTTATTGCAGATGTAAGGAAATTCAGTGACCTTTATGTCTTGACGTGGTAGGTCATTTCCTGTTAGCTCCATCTACTGTCACTAAAACACGGGATACTTGCTTTGATGCATTTCCCCCTGCACTTTACAAAATTGTGACATTAAACACCTGTGTATCAACGTCCAACCATTTAGTGGAGATCCAACAGGGGGCAGCCTGGAACAACTCAACAGTGATCTCTGAGCACTCTGTGCTGTGCCCTGGCTGCCAGCAGGGAGAACGTGAACACACCTTGGCAGTTTCAAGGACAGAGAGCCTGTTTCCCTCAGGAAGGGCGCCATCCATTGCAGCTGGGGAATGAATTGCGGGGAGCTCACTGGAGGAAAAATCTCCTATATGCAGCATTGATGGCAGAGAAAGGAAGTTGGTGGATGAGGGGGTTTTCTTGGCTTTTCCCTGATACTTGTTGACAGCCTGCAGAGAAGATCTCATTTCTGGAATGTTCCATATTAAGTTACGCTTTTCTTCCTGACATAAAATTTTATGAATACTTATTTTACAGAAATATCAATCATTGCAGGGGTTAAAAGGCAGAAATCAACATGCTGTGTTTTTTTTTTTTGTTTGTTTGTTTGTTTTTTACAAATTCAATATGGATAGATCTTCCAAACAAAAGTTGAATAAAGAAACTAGAGCTCAATAACACAATCAATAACTTAGACTTAACTGACATATATATATATATATATATATATATATATATATATATATATATATATAATATTTCAACCTATATCAAGAGGATACACTTTCTTCTCAGCAGCACATGGATCCTTTTCTAAAATAGACCACATATAATGCCACAGGGAAACTCTTAGCAAATACAAAGGTGTAGAGATACTACCATGCATTTTTATCAGATGATAATGGAATGAAATTGGAAATCAATGACAAAATAAAAAATTAAAATTTCTCCATCACCTGGAGACTAAACAATATGCTACTGAATGAACTATATGTTACAGAAAACATCAAGGAAGAGATTTAAAAATTTTAGAGGTAAATAAGAACATAGACACAACATATCAAAATCTCTGGGTCTTTAGGAGAACTCTTGACACAGATTCAGAAAGGCATCAACATATGCAGAAATTACAAAATTACAGGACTTGTGGTCAGTGAGTTGGGATGATATCAAAAGCTTGGTCTTTATCTCCATTGCCAATCTAATAACAAGGACAAGGTTTTGAGAAAAAGAAAAAAAAGTTTTTCTTGACTTGCTAGCACAGGAGGAACTTGGGACTCCCGCCCTAGAGGCTGTGATTTTTCTCTGCCTGGAGTAACACAGGACTTTTAGAAGAGGAACACAAGGGTGGAGAATCCAGATATTATCAGTAGATGTAAATCATTAGTGTCCATCAGGTGTCCTTGAGTGACCCATTGCGCTGGACCTCAGGTATAGAGTTCCTCCCTCCCTCCCTTCCTTCCTTCCTCCCTTCCTTCTGAACAGTGAAGGACATCATAGCTTAGTCCAGGACAGGAACAATTTTGGTCTGTTTATCCTGCTGATATGGAGTGTGAGAGGCAAAATAAGAAGAAAAGGAAAAAAGAAAAAGTTTTACAATAAGCTGCTTGTGGTCAAGCAGCAAATACTCAAAGCATGAAGTGGACCCCCATTACAAGGACAGGCCAGATCCAGCAGAATCTTGTTGGAGCCCATATTAAAAGGTAAAATGTGTGCTCATGTGTCCACCTGTCATTAACTTATATCATTTCTTTTTCCTACAGTGTTAAAGTAGTTGCAAATATCTTTAAAAACAAGAGCATTAAAACTCATGGTATTTCAAGTTTAAGTATGTTATTCATAGAAAACCACTTTAGTTTTACTTTCCTGGATTTTATGGAAGCAACCTTTCAATAATGTGTTTAAGATAACTTCTTTGTGTATCTGACTTTGAGAGCCACATTTAGTCTATCTTTTTGGTCAAAGAGGAGACAGCCTTATTTTTACTCAGTAGAGGAAAAGTATTATGTGGGGAAATGAAGCTCAAAAAGTCAAGCTGATTCCAAAGTATCTCAAAATAATTCAAAAGACACCATAGCTGTCAACACATTATTCATACAGAGTCTCCTCTGTGGGAGCATTTATACATAGGTTGATTAGTTTCATACCTCTGTCTGAATGGGATTTGGGTAGAACTTTATAACAATATTGGATGATGTTCTTACTTTACTGGTATTATATATTGATATGATCTTTTGTCTATTCTGACCTTTTTTAATTGCAATACTTTATATAAAATTATACAAAATTAATCAATTGTTTTTTTCTATGTGACTTTGAAAAATAAAGTCTACTGGTTCCAGTAAAGAATCAATTTTTAACATGATTAAAGTCATTTGTATAGACTTATGTAAAATATCAGTTGAGACTTTTTGCACTTACATCTAATCCATTATAAACTAATGGGAATCTTAAAAAAAAAAAAAAAAAAAAAAAACTGTTCCAGAATAAGTTCAAATACACCAGGTAACAAATATGTAAGTACAAGGAGCTCACTAACTATGCTATTCCAAATAGATTAAAAGCAATATTTATTTTATACTATGGTTCTATGGAAATAAATTAAAACCTGTTATTTCTTCCTATGCTTGGATTCATAGGCAGATAACAAAATTCTCCATTTCATTCACCTCTTGAATAGCTAGCTGGTTATAACTTCTCAAAATCCCACTCCTCCATAGTATTGTCTCTCCTTTTTTCAAGACCAGAATTTTCACCTTTTTTATTTTTTAACAGAGGTTTCAGATCAATCACTGATGCCTTCACCTGGGTTTTGAGTACTTTTAGAGATTCTTTTTCATTCTTCAGTTTATCCTCTCTGAAACATTTATTTCCTTTTGAATGTTGTGGTCTCTCTACTCTGAATGAATTTTATGTAATTCTTGAAATTTATTCCACATATTTAAGGGAACTCCAGAAGGACACTCTGCACATGCATTTACATTTGGCTCTGTTTCAGTTTTATTGTCAATCTTTTGGGAAATCTGAGAGTTTAGAAGTAATAGCCAAAGGGAAACTGGCCTGTGGTTATGGAATTGACTTATCTGTAATTAATCTAATAGGGGTGTACAGGAAATAAAGAAAAGAGGAAATAAATAAATATACAGTGAGAAAATAAATAGAGGAATAGAATGAAGTGTCCAATAAAGACAAGGAGTTCAAAGAAAGAATCACTGAGGAATTAATATTTTATCTGAAACTCAAATATAGTGAATTTGGTTTGAAAAGATGTACATAGATATCAGAGTGGAAATGAATTATTACACTAGTGATGGTAGTACTCAAAGTGGAAATATCAATTATTTTTTAATTAGTTCTTTTTAGTTATACATAATAGTAGGATTCATTTTGACATAATTATAAAAGCATCCCTTATCTTTGGCCTCTTTCAGAGCTGTGACCAAGGCCTAAATTGAACTCATTTATTGCCCTTACATTTCCATAGGACTCATTCAAACCCATCAGGGCAGGAATAAAAAAATATTATAGGGATGTTCTTGTGCTAATATCCCCAAGGCATGTATTTCCTCTATGTTGCAAGCCATCCATGGGCTATGTATGGAATTTGTCTGCATTACAGTCCAGTGGATAGTAACATCTGGTGTCTGGGAACTTCCAGTGAACATTTCCTTTGTGTAAGAGTGCCCAGAGACATTGTGAATTTCTATCCTGCTCTTCCATGTCCCACATGGCACCTGAGATGGGTGTTACCGGCCAAGATGCCAATCAACCTGATGGACTGCAAGACAACATAAAGCAAGACTCTGCCCTTGAAACCTTATTCCTGCCTTTGACATACCCCCCACTGGAGCCATTTTCTTTGTGTAGCTCTGTGTGGACTAAACCTATCAGGGGCTCCACTTTTAAAAACATTTCTGATTCTTTGTCTTTTGTACTTCACTAACTATTCTACACTTTAATTTCTCAGGTGGCTTACACCCTCCTCAGCAGGAAGAATAACTCCACAACAAGATGCTAGCCATTCCCTATGCCTCTACAATGATTTTTGTTTAGAAAAGCACTTGAGATGTTCCAATTCCCAGTCCCATAAGGCCAAGCTTTTATTAAGCCACACAGTGTCTTTAATATTAATCCTAATTATGGAGTAGAGTGATGTCAGCTTCTCAATATCCAGGAAGGTCTGTTTTTGAATTTAGTAAATTTATGTACAACAGCAGGACACAACCAAATAACCCCTGAACACCAGAGAGAGACCCCAAGCCTTTCCAACTTGGAGGAGTTTATACGCCATCCTCTGTCTTGGAGGTGTTCCAACACTCTTTGAGCTGGTGGCATAATGACACAGAAATTAAAGCCACATGATCAACATAATAAAACTTCAGTACTCATTCAGTTTATGTCCAAGTCACAGCTGTCACCACAATCACATTAAATAGGATCAGATTATGTAAATACACTTGTGGAAAAACAAAGACCATTGTTGTACTCCTCATGTGGAAGTATATTGACCTTCTTTTCCTCATTGGATCTCTTGTATTTCCTTTGCCTTCTAGTGTGGCTTGAGAAATACGAAGTGCCAGTAAAAGGCTCAGGAATGACTATAGACATCTATGACACTGCCTCATAGATTCTTGAAGAGTGGTTCTTCAGTTCTGCTCTGAATGGTTCATTATCAGGACCAGTGCAGATTGCTGCATGAAGGGCCCGCTTCATCCCTAACTGCCCTAGGTCTTGGAGTTCTTCCATGGGTTTCCATCACAGGATGCCATGGGTCACTCTGCCACATTGTCCCAAGCATAGTTTCAGGAAGCTATCACCAAGAAAAATAAAGAGATGGCAGTGTCCTCATTTACAGCTTAATGTATACAGCTTAATGTAGGGCAGGTGGTGACTGATATGCTCTTACTCTGTTTACTCTAGTAAGAGTATATCTTCAGAACAAGTGTCCCAGATCCAAAAGAGCCATTCTATTGTACTTTCCACAGATTTTTGCCTAAACTGTTTCCGCAGTTCTACCAGCAGAGTATCATCTCTCATGAAAATATGCATGTGCTGGTGGGGAGGGGGCAGATCCTCACCCTTCTTGGCCTTTTCAATTATGACTATAAACTCATCTGTCACTTGGCACTGACACCTAAATTGGCTCATCCAATCTTCTTCAGAGATACTAGATGGAAAAGGATCCCATCTATGGAAGTCCAGTTCTGAACAGGTATTCCAAATTGTAAAATCTATGATAACCAGTCACCTCCCTTTCCTTTGAGTAATGAAAAGGGAGAGGAGAGGGCCCAAGTGCAGCCAGAGGAATCATGGTGGGTGAGGAGCAGGAGGAGGGTCACAGAGAGACAGATGGGCTAGGAAAAGAGTAAAGAGTATCACCCTTTAAGCCTCTGGAGATGCAGGAAGACTTAATTGCTATGAAGCCAATTCCTAAGACAAAGGAGTGAAGACCTTGCAAGAGAAGACCTGGGTCTTCATTGTCTGAAACTCTATCTAGTGTGTTGGTGATACTCTCCATTGAATTTTTAATTTGGCTTATTAATTCCTTCCTTTTGAGGATTTCTGACTCATCCTTCTTCAGGATCTCTATCTCCTTATTGAAATAGTCTATTTATTACTTCTTGAATTTTCTCTCTGATTTAATTTCTTATGCCATCTTTTTATTACCTGGTAGATTAGCTTAACCATGAATTTTATGAAGTCCATCTCTGACATTTCTTCCACTGTGGTGTCAGTGGAGTCTATTGTCCATAGTTTCTGTGTTATTTGGGATCATTTGTTCCCTTGCTTTTTTTATATTGTTGGCTTATTAATTCCTTCCTTTTGAGGATTTCTGACTCATTCTTCTTCAAGATCTCTGTCTCCTTATTGAAATAGTCTACCCATCTATCTGGATGGGTCTGATGCTGTAGAGTATTTACCTTATGAGTTTATAGTGTTCCTCTATGTCATTAGTTTGTACCTCACAGATTGGAGTGGGGGGAGATCCCAATCATAATAGTAATGTATGTAAACATTATATAGCAGTAGACTAAGTCCTTAGATCCTATTTGGTTAGCTAATGTTAATTGGGACAATATGTAGATAGTGGGATGAGTAATTTCCATTAGTAAAAACAGTAAATAATTATGCATTATATGTGGCTTAAAATCAAATAATAGGTGTTGTCTATGGTTTCCACCATATTAATTATTGCTATGACATTGATCGTAGGTGTAGATGTTATGTATCTCAATTAGTTTTAATAAATATTAAGGATAGAGTTGAGTATGAGGAAAGAAGGAGAGAAAAGAGAGTCGAAAACTTTTTGCAATTTCAAAGGGTGAATAGGACAGATGCAGTCATACTTAGGATATGTTGTTAATGTGAAAATGAAGAGAAAACAGAAGAATCTAAAGGAGGAAAGAGAGATTGAAATTTTGGTTTCAGAAATAGGATAAAGAGAACAGGAGATATGGGATACAGAATAGTGGCAAAGTCGATACATAAAACAAAATCTGAAAATACAGAACGGGAAAATTACATCTTCGGGGGCGGGGAAAGAAAAATGAAAAGAAAAAAGGCTAGAAATGAGGAAAGAGAAACAAATATGAATGTGTGTAGGAGTCCTGGGATCATTCAGTACACAAACAAAACAAAAGCCCTTCACAGATGTAGAAATACAAATGGCCAACAACTATATGAAGGATATATAAAGTAATGTTCAATAACTCTATTAGTCAGAGAAATTAAAACTAAACTGAGATTTAATCTCACTCTAGTCAGAATGGCAATTATCAAGAACATAAGCAACACTAAATGTTGGTGAAAATGTGGGGAATAAGGTTCACTCACATTGCTGTGGGAGTGCAAATTGGTGTAACCACTCTGGAAAACAATAAGGAGATTCCTCAGAAAACTTGGAGTGGAACCATCATTTGACCCAGTTATCCCACTACTTGGGTTATACCCAAAGGAGTTGAAATCAGCATACTGCAGTGATACAGCCACATCAATGTTTATAGCTGCTCAATTCACAATTACTAAGCTAACGAACCAAACCTGGTACCCTTCATCAGATGAATGGATAAAGAAAATATGGTATATATACACAATAGAATATACTTTGCCATAAAGAAGAATGAAATTGTGGCATTTGCCAGTAAATGGATGGAACTGGAAAATATCATGCTATGTGAAATAAGCCAATTCCAAAAAACAAAAAACAAAACAAAAGCCAAATGTTTTCTCTCAGATATGTGGATGCTAACCCATGACAAGAGAGGGTAGGAAAGGAGGGAAGTAGGGAAGTATAGGGGTTGATTGGATTAAGCAAAAAGAAATGAAGGGAAGGGAGAGGGTTGGGTATAGGAAAGACTGTAGAATGAATTGGATATATTTGCCTATGCTTATATGTGGATACATGACCACTGTAATTTCACATCATGTACCACCAAAAGAATCGTATCCAAATTGGAATGGGTTGCACTCCATGTATGTATAATACATCAAAATATACACTACTGTCATGGGTATCTAAAATTATCAAATAAAAAAGAAAATAGAAGGGAGATCAGTGGAGTAGAAGAAGGAAATAGAGGATGAGGGAGAAAAGACAAGAAAAGAAACAACTGTCAAATGAAATTGACTGAATTATGCCATGTTCATATATGAATATACCATGATGAATTTCACCTTTGTGTATGCCTACAAAGCACCATTTAATATAATAAATATGTTGAATACAAGTAGAGAAGGGGAAGCGGAACAGAGGGAGGGAGGAGGGACAGATAGAGTAAGCACTGAGGACTAAAATGAAGCAAATTATTCTGCATGCATGTATGATTTTTGTCAAAATGAGCCCCACTATTATTAATTATTGTGAATAACTGTAGTGCACTAATAAAACATTTTTAGGATTGAAACAATTAAATGCTATGCTATGCAAGAAAAAATAAATTGGGGGCCCAGGTTTCTCCCATGAGCTACTTACTCCTTGGATGGCCATGCTGTCCCCAGTTGGCACAGTCCTGCTGCTGGTTGGTTGACTCTTTCTCAGGCTGATACAGAGGCAGCAGTATTCCCTGAGCCAACCCCAGGCTGTTCCAAGCTGCCATAAAAGTGGGGAAAGAAATGCCTGAAAGAAGAAAATCTGTCCCACCCTCAAGGCTCCTAGGAGCAGGAAAGTAGTTCTGCTGAAAATCTTTCATCAGGCTGATTGGGGAGCTGTTTTCCAGGTGTAGCTGCTAGAGGGAGGCCACAAAAAGGAATAGACCCATGTCAATGGCACCAAGGCTGCTGTGGTACAGAGAATAGGGCCACCACCTCCTCAGCATTATTGTGTTTCTATGGAAGAAAACCCAGGCACCCTGCAGAAGAAGGTTCTGGATCTGAAGAAGAGCTGGATCTCAGAGGATGCCATGGAGGCCTTGCAGGGTAATAATATGGCTGTGGAAGCCTGAACCATCATTCAGACTGCCCCTTCTCCCCCACACCTGTGCATTTCCTAAGCCTGCCACAGATGATGCTGTAGGTACCCACTCACTGTACAAGGCAGTCGTCTTCCAGTCTCTTACTGCCTCCCAGAGCAACTTTGGCCCATGTTCTGATGTGCATCATGATTCTAGGGATTTGCCATCCAGTGGCATGATTGACATAGGCCCCTTGACTTTCATGTTATGGGCACAGTGGGTGCAGGAACCAAGAGCTCCTCTCTAACATTCCAGCAGCAGAGCAATTACCCACCATCCCAAACTAGCCTTACAGGTATAAATTTTCATTAATAAAATATTTTTCTAATTTAGTAATCAAGGTGGCTTTTGGAAATATTTTGCCTTGACAAATTTGACCTCAACATGATCACTTCTACAAGTATCAGAAGAATCACCTATCATGAGCTGAACATTACTTTGCCTCTAAAAGACAAGTGGAGAATATTACAGATGACAGAAAGTATTCTGAATCCAAGGCCTGGCTGGGCCACTATAGGTGGTCTGACTGACCTCAGAGAGCATGTGGGGCTTCCTATACTCTTAACAAAATTCAAGGAAGTGAATGGAATCTGAAGGAAGTGGTGGGGCTGGTGGCAGCATGCTGTTAAATGAGGGAACGGCTCCCTCTCCTCAGAATCCCAGGGGCAGCGGGTCAGGCTCTAGCCTTGTGGGAAGATGCCCCTAGATGTAAGGTAGAATCAAGAACTGGAGGTGTCGCTGGAGGGGTGTGGCAGGATCTGAGTTGCCGGAGGTTGGGCTTTCAGCATCACCCACACCACTCTTCCATGTCCCAGTAACCCCTACACCTCTTTCTTGTCCCTCTCGATGGCCTTGAGGAGAGGGCTGACGACACACATGCACTGGGTGCCCAAAACACCGCCCTGGCCTGGCATCAGGAGCTTTTGGAACTGGTACCCAAGATGGAAGATCACTGTGGGAACAGGCTGCAGTCCCATAGTCTACAAATAGTGGCCCCCGTGGCACCACACAACAGTGAGGAAGTGGAGAGTCCCCAGCAACTAAGAAGTGGAGCCCAGCACTGGATAGTGGGCCTAGCATTTTGCCCTGGGAATTTTCTCTTCACCAACCATTCTTCCCCCACCAGATCCCTGCAGGCCCTTTCCTGTCCCCTGTTCCAGCCATACGTCAGAAGAACTGGACTCAATGTGCATTTGGGCAACAGAAGTTGGCGGTGTCCTAGCCCAGCTGCCTCCATCTCTTCACTCCTCTCTAGAATAGCACCCCCACCAAGTGCTCTGAAAGGGCAGTCTCCTCAGCAAGTGCTGTCGTGGACCAACAGGCCCTCTCAGCTATTGACCACCCATTGGCCTGACCTGCCAGCCTCTAGCTCCTAGGCAGGATCACCCTGCTGCCCCAGCATCTACCACTTCCAACAAGAAACCTATCATTTTGTGCATTACTCAGCTGGCTGCTACAGAGGCCCTCTCCTGCAAGCGATGCACTTTTCTATGTGGATCCTCCCGCCTCCCTCCTATTGGGGACCACAGAGAAAAGCACACACTGTCCAATGGTAACAAGGGAAGGTTCTGACTCCCCAGAACCTCAGGAACCTCGTCCCAAGCCTATACATTTTGTCCTGCCTTCACCACTGAAGCAGGTCCATCATGCTGTGCAGCTCAGGACACTGGGTCACATACCTCCATTTTCCTTGGGAAAGCAAAGAAGTGAGGGCCCAAAAGAAGCCAGAGGAACTGATGGCAGCAGCAGTGGAAGTGGCTGTGGTGGCACAGGGCAGAAACTTGCAAGAGGAGGAGGAGAATGGAGGAATAGGAAGAAAACAACAAATAGAAATGCGGGACAATTTGGAAATGGTGTCCCTAGCAATGGAGGAGTAGCACCCTCCAAGCCTCTAGAGACCCAGGAAGACCTTGCTGTGTCCAGCCTACTCCTAGTTCTGAAGAATGAAACAATATACAAGAGAGGGACCAGGTGCCTCCAGTGAACTTCTCTGACAGCCATGCTGCCCCAGGTGGCACAGCCCTGTTGCAGGTGTGCTGACTTTGGTGCAGCCTGATGCAGAGGCAGCAGTTCTCCCTGAGCAGCCCCAGACTCCATGCCTCCAGAGAAGTGGGTAATGCAAGGGTTAGATGAAGACCTTCTGCCCAGTTCTCTAGGCTCCCAGGAATCAGGAATTTGGGGAAAGTCTTCAAACAATCCATTAGTGAGATATCTTCCACTCATTGCTGCTAGCAGGAATCCTCCCAATAGAAACAGGCCCCCACAAATGACCCTGTAGCTACCACTGCCAGTGGCATTGAGGTGAGCTGCCACACCTCCTAAGTGTCCT
This sequence comes from Marmota monax, assembly GCF_021218885.2. Taxonomy (NCBI): domain Eukaryota; kingdom Metazoa; phylum Chordata; class Mammalia; order Rodentia; family Sciuridae; genus Marmota; species Marmota monax. The sequence continues at coordinate 103,213 of NW_026693026.1, forward strand.
ATTGTTCCTATGGAGGAAGACTTAGGACCCTGCAGAAGAAGTTTCGGTCTCCAAAAAAGAGCAGTATCATGTAGGATGACATGGAGGCCTTGGTGGGTAAGACAGACTGCAATGGCCTGCACCACCACTCTGAATTCTTTCTCCCCACTTGTGGCCCCTGCAGGGATGTTAGATCCATGGCTCCACCCACTGATGCCTCCCAGATCCCAGCTATTCTTGCCACCACCAATGGGCAAACCAGGCTTCTTCCCCTGATCCTGTCTGTCTGCCTATATTCCTTCACACCAATTATTGATGAGGAGGTTTTCTTTTTCTTCTCCTGCTACCCTCTTGATCCCTTGAGGCCCAGTCCCAGTGTGGGTGTCCTTGCTGGTGAGTATCAACACTCTACTCACTTGGCAAGAGCTGCCACACACCGCATTTCCCTCCTCCCCATACCTCATATCCTGGAGACTTTCCCTTCAACCTGCCTCCTGAGAATGAAATTCCCAACCATCAAGTGTGTGTTTTCCTCCTTCTCTTTTTCATTCCCAGCTCTCCTTTAATCCCTTCCACTAGCAAACCTGTTAGCATTGTCCAGCCCCCTAACTCTGGCAAGGAAATCTGTCACCTCTAGAGCCAAAGCATCTGTACACCTGATGCAGCAGTCAACTGTCCATCTGGGATCCCTGCCATGGACACTATACCCTCTTCTCTGGCAGTGATTGTCATAATTGTCCCAGGCTTAAATAAGCAGCTCTTGCCATGCCCCCAGGTTCATAATCCTATGCATCATTGGCAAGTGGAAAATGGACCATTCTCTACCAGACCACCTACTTTTAGGGTCTCTTTTCGCAATTCCTATGGGGAGTATAAAGTATACTCCTTTGTTCCACACACCACTCTTAAACCCACATCTGAAAACCCTCATGAGGAACTAAGGAGAGCCTCTCTACAACACCCCTCTGCTCATGTTATTCCAAGTTATGGATCATGCAGTGGATGGGTTCCTAGATGACAGAGACTCTATATGATCAGCATTTAAGTCTGTCATCGATGGTGCTATGGATACCACCCATCTATCCAAGGCTGTCATCTTCCAGTCCCCTCTTGTCTCCCAGAACAACTACAGCCCATTCGACATGTTGCTCGCTGGTTATGGAACCTCCCACCCAGTGGCAGCATTGCCTCTCTCCCTTCATCTACAAGTTGACGTGTACAGCTGGTGCAGGGACCCAGCTCTACTCTCCAGCATCCTAGTAGTGCTGAAACCACCCATCAGCACCTCCCCCCCCACACACACATTATACATACTATGGATTACAACTAGGGCTGCTGGTGGCAGTGACTGACTGCACAACTCTTTCTCTTTGGGCAACACAGAAGCCCAGCCCCTGCTGTGGGCAAAAGCTTTCTTGCAGGTAACAGCTGAGTGGCAGCACAATGCAGCCAGGACCTGTGGGTATCACATCACTGTGGATGCCATTTTGCATACTAGCCCACAACCTGACAACTCAGGTGTTATGCACATGGGAATAGCCAAAGGTCGGACTTGGGACATGCCAGCAGGATGACAAGCTCCAGAGAAAGCACTTCAATCTTCGCTAGCACAATTCCTGGCCCAGTGGGGTTCATGGGAACTGGAGCTCCTAAAGGTGGAGGGAACTATGGGTTTAGCATAACCACAGCAGGATCTAGGTCCGATTCTGGACCCCACTTGCAACCAGGCTGGATTTAAGGCAGACCAGTATGAAGCACAGAGGAGAACTTTGTGGACACTCAGCTTGACCCGCCTGGCTTGTCAGCTACCTTGGCTGATGGAAGCTCTGGTCCATTTCCCCTGGCCTTGGACCTGGTTAGGGTGTCCTCTGCTAGTGACAGGGGCTTCCTTTTCCTCACCTGTTTGCCTCAGTAGCCATCCTCTTTCCCCAATGATGTGCATGCAATCCTCTTTTTCTTGTTCATCTGTCTCTGTTCATGCATCTTTCTAGTTCTTTGACTAAATGGTGGAGAAAAAAAGTGGCATGTGTGGGTGGCAATGTGTGGACCTCAAAATTGCACAAGAATATGGTCCCAGGGAAAAGTATAGATAGCAGCCACCTTTCTGGATGTCTGTGGGAAGACACTAGAGGTATGCCAACTAACAAACACAATGTCTATATTCTTAAGTGATATCCTTTGGTCCAAACACTACTGTCCCTAATTTTTTAAAGACACAGTAAACAGATATATAATTTTTTGATGGGTTTGCTAATTAGTGCATCTTTTCTGGAAGGCAGTATAGAGCTTCCTAAAAAAACTAGGAAGGAACAACCATATCAACCAGCTCTCCCACTCTTTGATGTATAACCAAAGGAACTAAAATCAGCATACTGCAGGGTTCAAGCACAACATATTTATAGAAGGACTACTCCCATTAGTGAGCTATGGAACCAACCTTGGTGCCCATGAACAAATCAATTGATAAGGAAAATGTGATATTTATACATGCTATGGATTATTACTCAGCCATAATAAGAATGAAACTATGGCATTTGGCAGTAAATGGTTGGAACTGGAGATCATTTTGCTAAGTGAGAAAAGCTGAACCAAAAGTTGGTTCACAAGCTGAACCAAAGTAAGGAGAAAAGAAAAATTGTTTGTTGGAGAGTGTTCCATGAAAATAGAAGAGACATCAGTGGAACAGAGGATGAGGATTGAGGGGAGGGAAGAGGAATGAGAGAAGAACAGTGGAATGATTCTGACCAAACTTACTATGTACATATATTAATACTCCACGATGAATATCACTTTCATTCAAATCCACAAGGTACTAAAAATGATAAATAAACCAAAGAAACATCAATAAAATACAGGAAAGGGATCATTGGAGAGAAGGAGTATAAGAAAAACAAAATACTGTGAACTGAATCGGCTCAAGTTATATTCCATGGTTGTGCAGTTATATCAAGTGAACAATTCCTCATGCTCCTTCCTGTGGCCTGCCTTCCACCTTTGTCCATGCTATACCTCCACTTCCCCAGGGAGGTGTAGATCTGATCTCCATGACTACAGATGTGTCAACACTTTTTAAAATGTATGAAAATGAGTATAAACAAAGTGGTCTGTTTGTCTTCCTTCAACAACCATGATTTTGAGAGGAAGACATGTTTTTTTTTTGTTTGTTTGTTTGTTTGCATCAGTGATCCATGCATGTGTTTTTCTGTATAGTATTCCAATGTAGGAGTGTACCAAGGCAAGTTGGTCACGGAACTATTCGTGGATATCTATGTTGTGGTTTTAAGTTAGTAAATGTAAAGCAAGTGTGAATGTCTCTTGAAAGATATTATAAGAATATACAAAGGAATAGAAGCCTATGTCATAAGCTACAAGTAGGTTTTAATTTTAAGTGGCTAGATTTTCTGCTCTCAGAGGGATTGTACCAAGCCACTAATGGTGCAGAAGTGTTTTATTTCCTACACTTTCTCACCAACATTTTGTATAGTCAGACATTTAAGTTTTAGCCCTTCAACTGCTATGCTGTTGTATCCTCTTGTGGTCTCAAATTTTATTATGATAATAATTTGGTTATGATAAGTAAATTTTCATGTGATTATTTGATGTGTATATGACTTTCTCAATGATATCTCTTTTCAAAGCATTTTGCCATTGTTTTCTATTTTATTTTAATTTTCTAACATTTGGGCTTGGATTGTTTCATATGGCATAGAATAAATGTTTTTATATGATTTGCAAACATTTCTATCAATCTCTGTCCTGCTCTTTCATTCTTATAGAGATATCTTCCAAATATCTCTTCTTCATCTCAGATGTCATTTTTGCTCCTTTCTTGTTCTTGGGAGGATACTGTCTGTAGGTAATCTCCATCTCACCCAAGAGTAAAAGGACTTTGACCCACATTTAGACCCACAGAAATTTCATAGATATATGTTTTGAATTTGGGCTCAATCAAGTAGGAGACAAATTCCTATATTTTGAGAAGGGTTCTCTACATACTATCCCCATATACTACCTGTGTACAGAAACACTTCTCAAAAACTCTCCCCTTCCTCCACTGAACATTCCTTTGTACCATTCTTCAAAACCAGTTGTCCCTCTATGTTTGACTCTGTATCTGTACTTTTCCACTGACCTATTATGAATGATTCTTAATTATAACAAATTCTCTTCCTGACTGCAGTTGATTACTCATGGACACTGGCTTATAGCATTATGACATAAAATTTTACCATACATACCTAGATATATCTGAAATGCTTTTATAAAACCATGCAGCATGGGTATAACTGGGATTAGTTCCAAAAGACATTTTAAATATTAAAATATAAAACTTGCATATTATGCAGCCTAATAAGCTCCAAAACTTTCATGTTAATATATCCTACAAAAAATAAATTGTTTGGAATAAATGACATGTGCAATATTGATCACAACTCACACACACAAATGCATTAGAAATCCCCAACAAAAGAGTACATCAAGCAAAACAAAACAAAATGAACAAACAAAACAATCAGACCTAGAAGGCAGCTTTCTTGAGATAAAGAAGAGAAACAACATAGAAAACATGAGGGAACACTTGAGCTCTTCATACACCATTAAATGCACAAATGTCCACATTTTCAGAACACCTGAATATGAGGAGAGTCGAGGTGAGGACATAGAAAACCCATTCATTGAAGTCATAGCAAAAAAAAAAAAAAAACTCTCCTCATCTTGGGAAAGATGTGGACATCCGTGTATAGGAAGCATATGAGACCCCATATAGGCACTGCCTGAAGAGATATTCGCCATGCTATATGATCCCCAAATGTATAAGCCAGAGAAAGAAATCCAACATCTACATGACAAAGGCACTAAGTTGAGTTCAAGCCCTTGTCCTGGAGCAGTGGAGCAGTGGTCTTGGGGGTCTTCACAATTCCTGAGATTCACAAGCCATATCTCCTATTGTCTCAGAGTAAATTGTTTAGCATCTCTGTAGTGTCTGTAATGCTTTAACAACCACATCTTTCTGAGACCCAGTTTTACTCTGACTTTTCTTTCCAACTTCATGTACCCTCTCATTTCTACTCCTCATGATCACAGTAAACCTGGAAAAAGTTTGGTGGCCATATCCATACAATGGGCTGAATGCTGGGCTGCCTTGAAATTTCCTCCAGCAGAGTAATGAGTGCATCACCTCTAAATTCAGCCACACAAACAGTGACAGAACATGTGCAAAATGTATATAATCTCTATGCCAGAATGTAACATGAATGGCCTCCTTTTGCATTTGCAATGCTGTCCTCCTCTGCTGCAATCTCAGGAGCATAGCCTTTCCCACAGACAATACTATCACCATTCTGGTCTTCTGTGCCTCCACCAGAGTCACACAATAAATTCCACTTGCAATGTTCAATTCTTTCCCACCTCGCATCTCTAAAAGTTTCAAAATTCCTACACCAAATACCCCAAATCACCAGAAGTTCCTGAACAATGTGGTCAGAAGCATAAAAATAAGGAACTTCCCTTGTGGTACCAATTTCTGTTCTAGTCAGCTTTATTTATTCTTTTTTTATTATCACCAAAAGATCTGAGAAGATTAGAGGAGGAAGTTTATTTGGCTCACAGTTTTAGAGGTCAGTCTATAGATAACTGACTCCACATCTCTGGTCCCAAAATGAGGCAAAACATAATAGCGGACAGAAGAGTATGGGGGAAGTTTCCAATTCAATACTTGGCCACCAGAAAGTAGACAGCAAACTCACCAGTTACAAAATTTAAACCCCAAAGCCATCCCCCTAGTCACCTACTTCTTCTAACCTACTCTTTTCTGTTTACAGTTACCTGCCCTGTTAATCCATATCAGTGGATTAAGGAACAGATTAGCTTAAGGCTCTCATATCCCAATCCACTTACATCAAAACTTTCTTGCATTGTCTCACACATCAGCTTCTGATGGACACCTTATTTTGAAACTATAACACCTGATATTGGACTTTTTCACCTGTGATGACAAGATTCCATGGAACCCAGACTGAGAGCAATGAGAATGGTCCCTGGAGTGACACTATAGGAACACAATTTAATGGAATGTGACTGGGTAAACTGTGTTTCAGTTTTCAATGGATAGTTTGATGATTCATTTTTGCTGGATTCCTTGGTTACTCTGTATCCAAACACAAAGACAGTTCAGCCTGAATGTATTTGATAATGAAGAACTGATAAAAAACACAATTCTGACTTTGTAACAAACACATTGGCTACTTACACTGTGGACTAGTAGAGGGACATGCTCTCCTAGGGGCCACACAGGGGGTCATAGTCTGGTATCCCTGCTGCCTGATGCATCACTGCCACTACCACCTGGCTATGACCTTTGCAGGACTCTGTGCTGCAGTGACCTATCTGCTCCCCCTTGAGAGGACAAAAGTGAGGAGGCAGCCTGAGGATGAGAGGTGAAGCCACAGGGCCTGAAATACAGGGACCAAGCCCCAGCCCTTCAGGAATGATGGGAAAGGGAGGGACAGATGTCTGTTTAGGTCATTGCCAAATATTTGGGCTTAGATTTTTTTCATATGGCATAGACCAAATTTTTGTACATGTTTTGCAAACTTTTTATCAATATTTGTTCAACAGTCAGTTACAGTGATCCATAGACTTGACTGACAGTTGCCAATAACCCTATCAATCACATAGACAGGTAGTCAAGCTGCTGCTGTCACCCCTTTGGATCACTGGTATGAAAGGATTGTGGCAGTTGCTGCCACTCCTGCATTCCTGATAGGACACTTGCCCACAGCTTTGGGACTATGTTATCTATGATGTCTGTGAAAAGCATGCCCTACCACACCTACTGCTGCTTCTACTAGGCCATGATTAGGTCCTTTCAGGTGTCTTGCTTTCCCAGAGGACTCTGCTTGGCCATTTCAATAGTCATGGGCACTGAGGACATTTGCTAGACCACAAGTATTCTATATGTCCCCACCCAAGTACTTCTGATGTCCACATTATTTTCTTTGAGGAACTCCTCTCCCATACATGACAGCCAAGATGGGGGAGCACAACAAGCCTGTGCAGACTGCCATGAGAGTGCAAATGGGGTTCAGCAGGCTGGTGCCTGGCTACCTTCCTGCACCCATCCTTTTGTCCATAAATGAACAATGACTTTTATGCTTATTATGCTAGTCCGACACCTCTGTCCATTGCAGTGCTCACTTTTGCTGCAGCATAGGCCCCAAGAAAGCCTCTTGGAGATGGTTTGATTATCTATTCATTACTTCTCTCTTGAAGAGAGAGAGAGCTGAGCTGCTTCCACCATGAACTGGTGAAAACAAGGGATGCTGGCCCAGAGAACATCTCATTGTCAACTCCAGACCCACTATTTAAGCTCCTGCCCCTAATGGAAGGCTCCCTCAGCTTCACTGGAGGTTTTCAGCTGGTGAAGAAGAGCAGAGCAGGGGACCCAATCCTGTGAATACCCTGTTTCAGCAATGGTTGATCCTATTTTTACTCCATCACTGAGGCCAAAACACACAGAAAATACACATTTCAGTTTGATCACCCAATCCCACTACAGCAAGGTTGTCTCCAGGGTACATCACCTAATAAATGGTTCATTAATAAAAAGAGTCCATGAGATGAGCCAACTGGCCTATTTCATATTTACATCACAGGAATATTATGTATGTTCTGTTGCACGTGGAATACAAAGCAAGAATGGGAAACACACAGCAGTTCTCCCTTTCCCACAACTTTGCTTTCCATGGCTTCAGTTACCTGTGATCAGCAGAGCTACACAAATATTACTTGTCTTATTCTCAGAGAGAAGGACTACATTCAGATTATGTTTATCATAGTGTATTGTTGTTATTATGTGATTTTACTATTAGTTATTGCTTCTAATCTCTTCCTGTGCCTGCTTTAGAAGTTGAGCTTTATGCCGGACATTGTGGTAGATACCTATAATTCCAGCAATTCAGGAGGCTGAGGCAGGAACATTTTGAGTTCAAATCCAGTCTCAGCAAAAATGAGGTGCTAAGCAACTCAGTGATACCTTGTCTTTAAATAAAATAAAAAGAGGGCTGGGGATGTGTCTCAGTGGTTGAGTGCCCCTGAGTTCAATTCCTGGTACCAAAAAAATAAAATAAAAATAAAGAAAGAAATTGAGCATTATAATATGTGTATTTGTCAACAAGGTCATTGTCACTATGAAAAGGAAATAGAGAGTTCAGCCCACAGTGGATATAAAGCCCTATTCTGAACTTTCACTGCAAAGTCCCAAATCAAATGATCTATACAGGAAGAAAATTCCTTGCCACACTGGTGTGTTCTGTAGGTACTGAGAGATTTTCATGGCAGACTTTGGATGTCTCATCCACAAAGAAGTTCAGATTTAGTGTCTCTGTGTTTGATTCTCTAAGTGTGGTTCACAGCCTGCAGTATCTTGGATGACTTACCCAGTTTAGACTCTTCTCCCTGCCAGTGACCTCAGGCAATCACAGCACACTAAGTGTAGAGAATCCCCTGTCTAAACCAATACCAAGATATCAGCATTTATGTTCAAGATCACAAGGTAATACTATGTGTTATCAGGACTGAGAACCATCAATGGCACCGTGACATCAAAATTTCAGGAGCCAAGCTACACCTAATCCCCATAAGGAATGCACAGTCAAATGCACAGGTGGTTTTTCATGGTCCTGTAGGGGCAAGGTGACAGGGTACACAATGCTTGATATCCTTCCTTCCTAGTGCCTCAGTGTCCCTAGACTGCAGAATTGCTGCTTCTTGAGAAGAGCTTCATTTCATGCCTCCTCATGCCCACTTTCATAACTAATCCCTGAGGATATCAAGTGGAACTTCTGCAATGTTGGGTTCACCTGCAGAGCAACTTGTACCTGAGCCTCCCTTTCCTCCATCTTGGAAAGCAGCCCTTCCAACAGCAGACTGGCAATGACATCCTTATTCCTAGAGATCACAGGTCAGAGGAGACACCAGAATACCTCCCCACCAAAATCCTTCTGCAGGGAATGAGGCAGTAGATGCATCCACACTTCAGGCACATGGGTATTTAAAGATATTCAAGGCAGACAGAACATCTGCATACTTTTTGGAAGAGTTTCGCCTGTCCTTTTGGGGGTCAAATGCACATGAAAAGGAATTCCTTGACTATTAATTTTAAAAATCCAGGACTTTTTTGTATGCAGAGCTATTGTGTTGCAAGTTTGTCTTTACCAGAAAGGCACCAACAGAGCAACTCCCTGTTTTCAGAGATTTAATGTTGTATTTGGAAAAAAGTCATAGATGGTTAGTATGCTTTGAGCTGAGTGGGAGGAGTGGCCTCTGCTCCTGGAGTCTCTCAATCTGTGCTAATGCAATAATAATATGTGTCCAGATATGACCTGGTAAAATCTTTGTCAGAAGCAGTGAAGGTATTGTCATCTCACGATGCACAAGGGACCCCAAGCAACAATCATAGATGCAAATAAGAGATCTGGTTGTAGCCCCTGAGCTGCATGCCACATTCTCTTCCTACCACCCTTAGAGTGTGTGATTCAGGATAATAATTAGTGAGTAGCCTGACAGCACTTGTTGATTTAACCATTTACCAATTTCCTAATAGGCACATATACTGCCCTTTTCTTATTTGAGACAATTCCTTGATGAATTGCTAAATTCCAAAGCCTGGCTTCAAATTTGCAATCCTTCTTCTTGTTTGTTTCCCCAGTAGCTGGGATTACATGCATGTACCAACCTGCTCAAAATTACTTTTTACTTTTTCAAAACTGAGGATAGAACATAGGGACACTTTACCAGTGTCCTTTATCCCTGGCCCTCTTTATTGTTTATTCTGAGACACGTTCTTGCTAAATCGCCTGCATCTGACCTCAAATTTATTCTCCTCCTCCCTCAGCCTCACAAATAGCTGGGATTATAGAAGTGCACACCACCCCGCCTGGCTCATGTAACTTATAACTGACAAAAACTGCTAAAATCATAATTTTGGACTTGGCATGCATGTTGGTTCCTTGACTGGGGGCCTTCTCTGGAAAGCACTTTCCAAGGTCTGCTTACTGTATGAGAATCTAGCATCCCACTGTGGCCTCCATCACCGCTGCCACCACCCAGTAATAACACAGTCACCCCTGGCTTGCAGCCAACAACACCAATGCCACCTGTGTGGAACCACTTCATGATGACATCACAGTCTTCAAGGGGCAAACCTCTTCCTCAGTTACCTACACATTTACAGAGGAAGTGAAGAAGTTTGGTGTTACCCTAAGAGTAAGCATATGTGAAGCCACTGAGGACACTCCTCTTGTGGAGAAAGAAGGCATTCATGTGCTTGATTGAATTTTTGAGGATGTTGCACGACCCTCCAGCCAGATCAGTTTTGATGTTAAGTTTGAACAATTTTCAAACACAACATGGCTGTTGTGTTTGAAAATTGTTCAAACTTAACTCATTACTGCTTATTGCAGTTGAGCCTTAGAGAGCTCCAGTGCTGGATGCTGTAGCGTTAATTGATGGTGGAGTGAAGTATGAAGGTACAGCACCATCCCTAAGACAAAGGCAGTGTGGGACTTTAAACAGCAAGCAACTTTCATATTCGGAGAAACATGAAGTAAAAATGCAGCTGTGCTTCAAAAACTTCAGTTGCACAGAAGCAACTGCTACATTCACTAAGTTATGGTACCTGATGCTACTGCCTTGGAAGTGTAACTTGAGGTGGGGCCTAATTGGTTGTTAATATTATCTGAAGTGTTGCTGTCCTGGATGTATCTGAGGGAGCTTCTATAGTATTGGAAAGAAGTTTCACCAGGCCAAAGATGGGCAGAATTTCTCCCTGTATGTTTTGGTGATGATCAACCAACTTAGACACAGGCAAAATATTCTTACTGTTCAGCAATTAAAATGTGTTGTGCTTTGGGTATGAGTTGTCCCCAGAGCTCATGTGAGACAATGCAGCAAAGCTCACACAGTGAATTGATTAGATCAATAATACCAATGACTTAATCTTTGAGAGGACTAAGGTACTAGGTGGTAACTGCCAGCAGGTGATATGACTCAGGAGGATGGAGGTCACTGAGGGAATGCCCTTAGGAGTTATATTTTCTCCCTATGAGTTTGCTCTCTCTCTCTCTCTCTCTCTGCTTTCCTGCTGTCATGAATGGGGGAGCTTTCCTCTGACATGTCCTTCAACCATGATCTTGTACCTCTGCTCAGGCTCAAAGCAATGGCACCAACTGACCATGGACTGAATCCTCTGTAACTATGAAAATGACTTTTCTTCCTCTAAATTGTTTTTGTCAGTTATTTGGGTCACAGTAACAAAAAAAAAATGATTACCACAAAAATTGATTTTCTTTTCTTTTTTTTTTTATTTTTCAGATGACAAAATGATCTCATTTTATTTTTAAAACTCTGGTGAAATTGTTTTCCATATGACATCCCATTTTAAAAATTTAATGTAAACCAAACTATGGGTTACTCACACTATGCAGAATTGAGCAGCATGTTTACAGATGTCTATAAGATTTACAAATGCTATTCATTAGGTAGTAATTTTTGTTGCAATTTTTCTAGCACATATTCCACAGTAAAAGAAAGGGCACATATTGGTGTTCTTCTATAAAAATTCTTAATAAATGGAAAATGGCAATTTTCCTTAGAAGATTTTTTTCTTGAAATGGTTTTCTTAAACAATTGGGATTGTAGAAAAGGGCTGTAGATGTAAAAGAACTATAACAATGTCTATTTTCATTTTTCTTTTACATGATTGAAAGAAGGATTAATGTAAAAAAGGTTTTCATTCATTATAAAACCACTCTTAAATCTTATGCAAATAATGTAACACAGATTTCTGCAATGCAAATTGCACTTTTTAATTTTGTATACATGGAAGAAAAATATCTTATTTGCCACCCTGTGTTCAAATTCTAGCTGATCTCAGATCAGTCAGGCAAGATGAACTTGGAGAAACTTCAGTCACAGTGTATGTTAGAGTATCTATGCAATCTTGAAAACTGAGAAATATTTTCACAAGAGATCCAGGAACTAACTCAGTTTCCAAGATGTGTCCCAAGTGGCCTTCAATGGTCTTTTCCATGAATGCTTGTGAAATCTGCATATAGAAGAGGTATGTAGAAATTCTGGAATAACCAAAATCAATCAGAAGAACCACAAGATTTGAGGTTATACACATGAAACCTTGTTTTAAAGAATATCTCTCCATCTTCCTTAGCAGGCAAGGCCCTGGTCCCATTCCCAGTTTCTGCAAGCAGTGCAGGAGCCAACCCAGAGGCAGGCTGGCTGGGGGTGGCCCTGGCTAGATGGAGCTGGCCACATTCCTGTTGTACTGGCCCTCCTCTGGAGAAGGCCCATCTTTTCTTACTCTTCAGCAAGCCTCCTGGGGAAACACATCTCTTTTAGAGTCAAAGGCAAGGAAATCACCTTGGAGCAATGTTCTGTTGGCATTTGCTACTGTCAGGGCTACTGGACAAAATCAGACATAAGAGGTGCAAGGCCTTCTTCAGTGGTGTTCTACCTTCCTCCTCGCAGCAGGGGCTCAGGCCAGGGCCAGAGCATACCTGAAATCCTGTTGCTCTGAGGATGCGATACCAGCAAGCAAGGCCAGACTATGTAGAGCCCGCCCATCTTGACTGGAATACCTGAGCTTGCTGTTCTGGGGTTGGTGCCCCTCCTGCACCACCCATCACTGGGGCACCTGCACCTGAGGCTGTTGGATGCATTGGAGAAGAAATATTTTTGCTGCAATCCTCTTAGTTAGAAGAGGTAGAAGTTGGAGTCATAGGAATACAATTGTTATTAGCAGAGCAAGTCTTTGACTTATTTAGGTCTTCAGGTTTTTGTTTCCTGGTTTGAACTCCTTTTATCATAGCATGTGGTCAAGGCACCCCATGAGTTTCAAGTAGATTCCAAAAGTGGCACACTTAGTTTCACCCTCAGGGTTTCTTTTGGTCTTGGTGTGCCAGATGGCACAGGACAGTGGAAGCCTCCATGACGAAGGTATGTGCTTCTGGCTGATGAGGGACCAGCTGAGGCCATTCAGCTTGATGTAAAAGCCACAGGCTTTGCACAGGTTAGGACAGTGTCCTCCAGTTGCCACAGCAGCATCTGGATGAAGCCACAATTCACACACTAGGGGCTCTCTGCCAGGTTCTCCAGCAGGTCTGTGCTGGGCACCCCAGGTGCCAGGAGTAGGGCTCCAGGTGGCTAGGAAGATATCAGTGGTGCAGCCATGTAGGGCAAGTATGGACTCAGTGTTGGTGATGTTGATGGTGGTATGTCTGGTTCAGGGGCCCACCACAGACACTGAGCTGTACTTGTGCTCCTGGCTGCTCATGGGCACCAGAATGCACCTGCCACTGCCTCCTATACTACGCCATGTGGTAGCCCCCAGGATCCCATGCTGTGCCATTGGCCATGGCAATGGCTCCACCAGTAGGGGAAGCACCAAGGTGTGCACCTCAGCCTAGCCGGGGAAGTCAGGCTCTGTGGCCCAACCACTGGATACACTGCTTCTTCTGCCTTATGGGGGACTGTGCACTGAGGCTTGAGGCCAATCAGGGTCCCCATTGAAGATAGGCTAGACAGCATGGAACTCACATGGATGCTAGGCACGCAGACCAGAAACTGGCCATCTCCATAGCACCAGCTACTGTGGCTGCAGAATGTAGGAAGTGACAGGTGTGCCCTGGAAAGCTGCAAATGCCTACCTGGAGAGAGCAGCGTACTTGTGGGTGTATACCCACTCACATGCTCAACCTCCACCACTACCCAGCTCAGGGCACCTCCAGCAGCAGGCCAGTTGGGGTGGACCGCGGCATTCAGTCCCCATCAACCGGCACCACTGGGACCAATGGTCAGAAGGACGCAGGTCGCCATGAGACGTCCCTGCCTGCTGTGGCTACTAGCAGCGCCTCCTGCAGGCCACCCACCTGCCACCCTCGGCATGGCCTGGAGCTCTTGCCCTGCAGCCAGCTTCCCAGTGGGCAGAAGGCACCCAAAATTCTGGGGGCGGCCACCAACTTTGCGCAGCAGCCACCAGTGCCTTTGCACACCTCCTGGCTCCGGGCTGAACGCGCAGCCAGAGCCGCGCCCTCCATGCCACAAGCAGCCCAGACAGGGGTAGAGGGCGGCCCCAGCAGCGCGGCTATCCTGCTGGGGACCAGCCTCCACGGATACCTCAGTGGGATCTGGCAAGGCAGAAGACCATGGTAGACAGTGCGTGCCTGGCCAGCGGGGTCTGTACCAGTGTCTAGGGCCTCAGGTCAGTAGGCAACACAGCCAGCAGTGCACCGGCCATCCCACCAAGGAGAGCACTGGACATTGCACCTCTTTCAAGAATTTTAAAGTTCTCCTAGAAGAGATGATTGACATAATAGAAGCAGATGGAGATACAAGGAAGCCAAATGATCATGAATCATTGAAAGAGAACAGTGGGGAGTTGACAAGACTCCACAATGGGCAGGAGGAGTGGTAAGATGCTGTCATTGAATTGTACAGTGCATTTATTATGTATTGACCCATTAGTAAATTCACTATCCCACGTTGATTAGCAGGACTTCAGCTGGAGAAGCCAAGGGTCTGCTTCTCATGCACTACTGATCCATGCCTTTACCTTTCTTTGTCCACCATAGATCATGTCCCAAGCAACTCTATCTCTGGGTGTTTTTCAATCACCTCCAACCACTCCAGCCCTGTGTCCATACACTGCTGCCTGAGAAATCTGCAACCAGACCCATGTACTGACACTTACTCTATGTTCTTGTAGAATATCCTGTGGATCTCCCTGAAGAACTTCCAAATCATAGGCGTAGATTCCCAAAACTACCTTCTGATTGCACAGAACCCAGGGAAGGCCTGACAACATGGAAGTCAGGGCAAGAAGATGTTGTTCACTCAGCATGGACTCAGAGGTAGGAGCAATGGCAAAGGCACCCAGTAGCCACACAGTGTTTATGTTTCTGCTTTGTATGGTTGGATCCTAGAGAGCATCTTTGTCTTCAGAAATTAATGGGATGACCACTAGACAGTCACACACTGAAGGTAGAACACTAAGGGATCAGGTCTCTATAACAGCTGGAGGACACTGCTGCTTTTGAACCTGGGGAAGGAGTTTTGAATTCAAAAATATGTCTGAATGCAGGTCTCTTTATATTTTTCATATCTTAATGACCTTGTGTCATGAGATCTGATTCCATGGCCTTTGAGTGTGCTGTGTTTGTAACCACCTTTTCTAGCCCTACATGAAAAGTTGACCTTTTGCAGGAGATGAGCTCATTCTCCCCTTGTCACCCAAACATCTAGTCTTGGGCTCTGATTGGTGATGACCTCTTGGTCAACAAGCCCAGAATATCTTATTTGGAATTATATTTACTTCTGCCTAGACTCTTTCTGCTCTGCAACAAATTACCTGGGGATGGTCATCTAAGAGGAAGAGAAATTCCTTTTTCACAGCCCTGGAGACCATGGAGTCCCAGATCCAGGTGCTGAGCATTGGACTGCTGAGGGCATTCTTGCTGTGTCTGCACATGGCAGAAGGCAGGAGGACAGGCCACGGGTTGGGGGGTGGAATTCTCACAGGCACAACCTGCAGCCAGGAGACAAAGTTCTTCTGTCATCTGCCAGGTGGAGGGAGAGCAGTGCATCCACTCTCTGCAGGTTCAGGATGTGCAGCAGCATCACCTTCTCTTCCTCACTGTCAACATCAGGGCATAGTGAGGACTGGATAGTTCAGGAGTGTTTTGTCTGGGATGAGTATGTGCCCCACCATTGTGGGGAGATGAGGGGAGAATAAAAACCTCCTGCACCAGAATCCAGTTTTACAGGAAGAAGGAGATGAAAGGATACTAAGAGGAAGAGGGGAAGTGTGGGATTCAGGGGGTGGATGCAGAGTAAGACAAATAGGTGCCCACGTTCTAAAGTGCTTGGCTCATTTTTTGGGGAGTTGACATAAGAAGAAACTGGACACACTGAGGGGAGCTCTGCAGAGGCTGCTACTGTGTGAGCTCACAAGTGGAGACAAGAGGATGGGACAATCCACATATTTCATTTAAGCAGCCCCAGAATACTCTCCCACGAAATCCATCACCACTCCATAGCTGCTCCTCCTGCTGCCAGGCTGAGGCTCCATGTCTCCTTTATCCAGATGCAGAGGCTGCAGGTGCTGCTGGCACCAGGGTGTGTGACTCAGGGCAGGGGGGCTGCCCACTGTGTCCCTGATGGAGATGCCACTGGAGAGGTTCAGTCTCTTACTCTGCAGGGACTGACAACCACTCCTCCTGTCCAACTCCCAACTCATCAGGGCCATGGTCAGTGACTGGGAAAAGCTGGCCTTCAGAGTCTCCCAGGCTGCTGATGCAGGCAGGACCACCCACTGCACCCAGATTTGCAGTGCTGTGGGCAAGCAGTCCTGGCCTCAAGCAGGGGCACTGTGGCTTCAAGGATGGATGGGGCACATCCCAGTCCTGGAATCCCACAGCTGCTGAGAATTCCCTTATGACCTGGGTGACACCCTGTCACCATTTCTCAATCTGAGGACTGATGGAGTTGCTGTTTATAGATATGTAATATATCACTATTTGCACATATGCCACATTCAATCAAATCCAATACCTATTCAGTTAAATGCAGTGCTCACATGGAAAGGTTAAAGGAACAGGATTGTATGTTACTTACCTTCCTTTTCCCCCCTTTTGTGACTGAAAATCAAATAATATATAGTCAGGGTTTTTTTTTGTTTTTGTTTTTCTAATTTTTTCTAATTAGTTATACTTGAGAATAGAATGCATTTTGACACATCATACATAAATGAAGTATAACTCCTCATTCTTCTGGTTGTATATGAAGCAGAATCACACTGGTCATGTAATCATATATGCCCATGGGGTAAAAATGTCTGATTCATTCTATTATAATTCCTATGCCCATATCCCCTTCGCTCCATTCACTCTCCTCTCTCTAATCCAAAGTTGTGAATTAACATCTGCATATCAGAGAAGACACTGGGCCTTTTATTTTTTTGGGATTTTCTTATGTTGCTTAGCATCATATTCTCCAGCTCCTTCCGTTTTCCAGAAAAAGCCATAATTTCCCTCATCTTTAAGGTTGAGTAATATTCCATCGTGTATATATACCACTTATATTTATCCATTCATCTGTTGAAGGGCACCTAGGTTCATTCCACAGTTTAGCTATTGTGAATTGATAAACTTCAATGTGGCTGCATTACTGTATTATACTGATTTTAAGTGCTTTGAGTATAAACCTAGGAGTAGGATAACTGGGTCAAATGGTGGCTCCATTCCAAGTTTTCTGAGGAATATCCATACTGTTTTCCAATGTGGTTGCACTGATTTGCAGTCCCACCAGCAATGTATGAGTGTACATTTTTCCCACATCCTCACCAATATTTACTATTGCTTGTATTCTTGCTAATTGCCATTCTGACTGGAGTGAGATGAAATCTTAGAGTAGTTGTGATTTGCATTTCTCTAATTGCTAGAGATGTTAATCATTTTTTCCTATGTTTGTTGATTGATTGTATTTCTTCTTAGTGAAGTTTCTGTACTGTTCCTTAGCCCATTTATTAATTGAGTTATTTGTTTGTTTTTGGTGTTAGGTTTTTTTGAGTTCTTTATATATTCTGGAATTTAATGCTCTACCTGAGGTGCATGTGGTAAAGGTTTCTCCTATTCTGTAGGCTCCCTCTTCATGTTATTGTTTCTTTTACTAAGGAAAAGGTTTAGTTTGAATCCATCCCATTTATTGACTCTTTATTGTACTTCTTGCACTGTAGGGTCTTGTTAATGAAGTCATTTCCTCAGCCAATATGAGACTACTTCTTTTTCTATTGGGCTCAGGGTCTCTGTTCTGGTGCTTAAATCTTCATCCACTTTGAGTTGAGTTTCAAGCAGGGTGAGAGATAAGGGTTTAATTTCATTTTTTACTTATGGATTTTCAGTATTCCCAGCACCATTTGTTGAAGAGGCTATCTTTTTTCCAATGAATGTCATGTGTATGAAGTAAGATTCCTTCCTATACAAGATCTAGCCAATGCAAATGCAGGTCAATTTGCAGAAGAATTTAAGAGGTTTGGGGTTACACTAAGAGTAAGAGTATGTGAATCCACTCTAGACACTCCTCTTGTGGAGAAAGAAGGCATAACATATGCTTAATTGGCATTTTTATGATTTTGCACCACCTTCTAAACAGATTGTTTTGACCTGTTAAGTCTTTGAAAAATTAACTTTCATGCAGCACCTGGATATTTCATTGCTGTCTGTGGCTCTGGGGGACTTTGGAGGCTCTAGTGCTGGTTGTTCTAGCATTAATTGAAGGGGCACTGCAGTGTGAAGATGCAGCCCAAAGCAGTGTGGGGCTATTAACAGCGAACAACTCTTGTATTTAGAGAAGCATCATTCAAAAATGCAGCTGCATGTCAAAGACTCCAGTGGGCACAGGAACAACTGCTACATTCAGTAAGTCGTGGTACCTGATGCTACTGCCTTGGAAGTTGTACTTGAGGTGGGACCTAATTGGGTATATTTATTAGCCAACATGTTGCTGTGGTGATTCAGTCTGAAGGAGCTTTAGTACAAGTATTAAAAAGCAGTTTCACCAGGCCACAGGATGGACAGAATTACAGCATCTATATTTTGGTGATGATAAAACTACTTAGACACTGAGCAAAAACTACTTGCTCTTTGTCAATTAAAATGTGTTATGCTTTGGTGTGAGTTGTCCCCCAAAGCTCATGGGAGACAATGCAGGAATGCTCACAGTGAAGTGATTAGATTATGGGTGCTGTGACCTAACAGTGTGCTAATCCTGATGGCTTTGAGAGGATGATTTTAGAGGACTAAGGTACTTAGTGGTAACTGCCAGCAGGTGATGTGAGTCAGCAGGAAGGAGGTCCCTGGGAGCATGCCCTTATGGGTTATAGTTTTTCTCCGGGAGCTTGCTCTGTCTCTCTGCACTCCTGCTGTCATGGGACAGGGTAGCTTTCCTCTGTCGTGCATGTTGTCCATGACATTCTGCCTCTACTCTGGCCCAGAACAATGGTGCCAACTGACCATGGACAGAAACCTCTGATATTGTGAAAATATGTTTTCCTCCTCTAAGATGTTCTTGTTAGGTATTTTGGTAACAGTGACAAAAATGTGACTACCACAGAAAAAATTCCATATCATTTTTTACAGAAGACAAAACAATACCCTTTTATTTTTAAAATTCTAGTTAAATAGTTTTCCATATGACATTATATTTCTCAAAAATTAATGTAAGCCAACCTGTGGGGTAGTCCAGTATACAGACTTCATCAGAGAGTTACAGATGCTTAGAATATCTACAAATGCTCTTCATTATGTAGTAAAGTTCTGTTATTATTTTTCCAGCACTTTTTCCACAGTAAAGGAAAGAACATATATGGTGTTCTTGTCTAAAACTTCATAACAAATGGGAAAAGGCAATTTATTCTGAAAGAA
The DNA here is from genome assembly GCF_021218885.2 of Marmota monax. NCBI lineage: Eukaryota > Metazoa > Chordata > Mammalia > Rodentia > Sciuridae > Marmota > Marmota monax. Next base: position 122,685 of record NW_026693026.1, read on the forward strand.
GATTTTCTTGAAATAGCTTCCTTAAACAATTGGGAATACAGAAAGGAGATGTAAACGTAAAAGAAGCATAAGAAGGTCTAAGTTCACATTTTTCTTTTAAATTATTTTAAGTACCATTATGTTGAAATATTTACATTCATTATAAAAATGCTTTTCAATCTTATGTAAATGACTTAACTCTGATTGTTGCTATGCAAATTGAACTTTCTTTTAAAAAGTATTGTATACATGGAAGAATAATATCTTGTTTACTAACCTGTGTACAAATTCCAATTGACCTCAGATCAGTCAGGCAAGATGAACTTTTTAAAATTTTTTATTTATATATGACAGTGGAATGTGGTACAGCACAATTTTTCAAATCTCTGGTTGTATACAAAGTACATTCACACCAATTTGTGTCTTCATACCTGCAATTTGGATAATAATGATCATCACATTCCAGCATCATTAATTACCCCCATACCCCCTCCCTTCCTCTCCCACCCCTCTGCCCTATCTAGAGTTCGCCTATTCCTCACATGCTCCCCCACTCCCATCCCACTATGAATCAGCCTCCTTATATCAAAGAAAACATTCCGCATTTTGCTTCTTGCAAAATACTCTTCTTCCATGATAGTCTGTCTCACCTCATGACCAGAGCCATGGAGCTGGCTTCCCATAGACTGAGACCTCTGAAACACAAAATTTCTGCATTACCTTGGGTCAGAGCAGAGCAGACAGCCTAACATAGACAAGGAGATCTCCGAGAAATGTGGTCCTCGGCAACAGCAAGAATACTGCATTCCATCATTTCAGAAATAGATGTGTGTGTGTGTGTGTGTATACACACACACATATACATATGTTAGAATAAATTATATATGTTAGAATTATATATGTTAGAAATATATATATATATATATATATATATATATATATATATATATGAAATAGAAGAGGACCAGGAGGAGGAGCAAAGTGAGGAGCAGTGGAAGGTGGAACAGATGGATGAGGAGGAAGAAGGGGAGGAGAGTCAAGGCACCTGGAGGCTGAGGATCCATTCTGCAGGGGGTAGGCTTGGAGGGGAGGGGGACCTGGATATGGGGTGTGGGAAAGTGAAAAATGGGAGGTGCCACAGTGATTCTCAGGTGAGGAGGGATATGAAACTATGTAGGGTAACTCCCTCATTGGGACTGGGCCTCATGGGAGATCAGGGTTAGTGGGATGAAGCAGGAGAAGAGAAGAAGGGATTCCCCACTCATCATTACTTAGTGAGAGGGAAGGAGGATGGACAGAGAGGTTTAGGTGTCCAGCAGGCTTAGTTGCCACTTATTGCTGGCTGGATATCTGGGATGTGGGAGGTGTCTGGTTTGGGGTCCATTAGTCATATCACCATGGTCCCCAGGTGGGGCACATGAATAGACAGGCAGTGTGGTGGTAGAGGCATCCACAGTTTCTATCCTCACTTCCAAGGCCTCCATCTTATTCTTCAACAACTTCTTTGCACCTAGAACCTCTGTGAGCAGGGTTCCTGTGTTTTCTCCAGACACTGGAGGGGCCTCTTAGCAGGTGGCAGCAGACCATCTTAATGGCAGGGCTGCTACAGTGGCAGGGCCATAGACATTGTCTTCTTTCTTATTTTGTGGCCTGCAGGTAGAAGCTCTGGCTTGAAGACGGCTCTCTGATGGACCACAGAAATTGTTTTTTCCATGCACCACATTGGTTGCGCCCTGGGAGCCTGGAGAGCTGGGCAGATGGTGTTTCTCCAGCCTTTCTTTGGCCCACTTCTCTGGAAGTGAGGAGCAGCTGGGGTCTGGCTCTGGCAGCACTGCTGCCTCTGCATCAGCCTGAGCCATGGGCAGCCCTCTTGCAGCAGGTCTGTGGGAGCTGCAGATAACAGGTCCCCCACAGAGAAGATTTTGGGAATGTCCTGGGCCTTCTCTTGAAATGTGTTTCCTTCTCCAGACTCAGGAGCAGATTTCATAGAACTGAGGTCTCCCTGGGTCTTCAGAGGCTCTACTGATGATTCTTCCTCTGTTCTCAAGGCATGCAGTTCCAGAACCTCATGACTGTTTCTTTGGGAATCTCCTCCTCTTCCTGGTGGACCACTAATTCTTCATGCTGCTCTTTGATTGTCAGCTCCATTTTCTCTGAATGAGGAATACGGTGTTGAGTAGGTGTCATGTTCTGCACAGCCCAGTGGACTTGCTCTACTCTTGAAAGCAGGAATACTGGTTTGCAGTGAGGAGGAGGGACCCTTACTGTTCTGGATGGTCTGAACATCTATAAGTTGGTGTAAGACAGCACTGTTTTTATCAGGGAGGCACCAGGAGACCAGGGGCAGGATCTCCTGAGAGGAGGGCAGCACCTGTAGGAGAAGGCCTCTGAGGCAGCTGATCCAGGCCTGGGAGGATGGAGATCCTGGCAGAAGTGCCTGGAGGCTGTTTTGATGGCAACTGCTGGAGCAGCTCGGTGATCCTGGTACGGAATGGAAGCCTTATGGGTCAGGCATGCCTGATGGTCCAAAAGGGACAGGTGGCTTGGCCTGCAACCACACTTGCTCAGAAATTGACCATTCAGATCAGCTGGGGAGGGCTAACTTGACACCAGTGAGAAGACCAAAGGAGCTTGGTTGGGACACCTGTTCCTCTGGAGACCAAAGGAGCACTGTTGAGTTCACCTATTGTGACTTCTGGATGGAATGCATGACAGAGAAAGGGCTTGGGACTAATCCCTGTTGGTCAGAGGAAGGCCCCCAGACAGGGAGTAAGGCCCAATGTCCACTGCTAATCTGAGTGTAGAGCTCCTCGTGACTCTGCAATGCTTCTTCTCCCACCAAGTGATTCTCATCTCTTCAGAGTGCTATTCTGGGGCTGCTTTCCTATTGGTTATTTGACATTCATACCACGTGACTCCAAATGATACCTGTTTGGATTCTGCTTGACATGAGGAGGTCATCTAGATTTATCAATTACCCAATCAAAACTGCCACCAGTTACCCCTGAACAGCTCTACTCATGTTTACTCAATCATTTCCAGCATAGTACACTTTTAGAAAATGATTAGAATGGTGTGTGAAAGGAACTCAGGAGCCAGTAATGGTACCTGCCTCTTTGATGTTAGCCTCTGAGGACCATGGAGGGGGCAAGTTTTGTGTGGCTGAGTGAGCATGGACAGTTTGATTGGAAAAAAGTACAAATATATATATATATAGTTGGACACACACACACTCACACATACACACATATCTATTTCTGAAATGATGGGATGCTTTATTCTTGCTGTTTACTAGGACCACATTTCTCAGAGATCTCCTTGTCTATGTTAGGCTGCTCTGCTCTGACCCAAGGTAATGCAGAAATTTTGTGTTTCAGAGGTCTCAGTCTATGGGAAGAGACAGACACTCATGGAAGAAGGGTATTTGTAGGAAGCCTCTAAACTCATGGCTTGTATGAGGCAGAAAGAAAGGAGGACCAAGTGACAAAATATAATCTCCAAGGACATGCCCGCAGTGACCTCCTTCTTCCAGACATGCACCTTCTCCATTTACCACCCAATGCAGCACTTCTACCAAATTATGAATCCACCCAATGGATTTATTCATAGATTATGGCACCCATATCATAATGTACTAATTTCAACCTCTGATCATTCCCATATTATCTCACTTCAGCTTTTGAGGTACACTGAACTCCAAAATTTTATATGCCACCCATGATCCCGGAAAGCTATTAACATCTCACCCTGGAAAATGTTTGCAGTATATTTCCAGTAGATGCCCAAATATACATAGTTTCAGCATTGCCCCAAACTGCAAGTTCAGAGTCTCTTCTGGGACTCAAATTAAACTCTTGGTTTTCAGAACTTGTAGGAATAAAAATCAACTCATGTATAACTAATGAACAGTGGCACAGAGTATGTATTTCCATTCCAAAGGGAGAAATAAGCACACAGAAAGTAAAGCTGGCTATGATCAAAACCGAAATGCAGCTGCCTAACAACTCCTCTTTCCCCATGCTCAGCATCTGGGTACATGTTGTGGAAAGTGGGCTCCAAAGGACTTGGGCAGCCTTGACCCATGTCCTCTCACATAGGCAAACTGTATCCTTAGCCAGCAATCTCCTGACATATAGTCCACATTGCCAGCATCTCTTAGTCCCAGGGGTCACTACTGAAGCTTCAACTTCTTCTCCAACAGCACACACGTCCCTCTTAGGGCCTACTTACATGAATTCTCACTTTGTTACACTTTTACCTTCCAGACCAACCTTTGCAATCTTGTAGAAGCCTTTATGACCATCTAACTCCAGGATCCACATGCTTGTAGCCAGTGTCTGCCAACATCTCAAGCAGTAGCCAAGCCTCTGAGGACCATGGAGGGGGCAAGTTTTGTGTGGCCGAGTGAGCATGGACAACAAACTTCCTAGCAGTTTCTCTTCTCTGTGGAATTTGTATTTTCATATCTTGTGAACATGATTTGTGAATCTGGCCAATTCCTGAAATGACCTTAAGCTACTTCTCTACTGTGTCTGTGTAATTTCTTTAGAATCTCTTTGGTGACTGTAATGCGTTAACAACCACAATTCCTGAGTCCCAGAATTACTCCCCCTTTTCTGACCAAAATGCAAGCTTACACTCTTCCTTGTGCTCCACATTCTCCCAGTAAACATGAATAAAAGCTGCTAGCAAAAATCCACATCACTGCTTGAATTCTGTGCTTCCTTGACATTTCCTCCATCAGATTTGAGAATATCACCTCTAAGTTTAGCCACAGGAATGTGAAAGGACATATGCATAAAGTAGACAATATCTTTGCCAGAATGTAACGTAAGTGTCTCCTAGTCCCTTTTCCAGCAGAGTCCTTCTTCTGTGCAAACTCATGAGCACAGTGTTTCCTAGCAACAATCCTATCAGCATTTTGTTCTTTAGAGCTTCCACCAGAATTACTTGATAAGATTCACTTACAATGTTCAAAGTTATAGCTTACATCTCTAAACTATTCAAAGTATCTATCCCAATTACCAAAGTCTCCACAAGTTCCTGAACCAAATATTCAGGCAAGTCACTGCAAACAACTCACATGTTGATACCTATTTCTATTCTAGTTGGCTTTTTTTGTCTGTATGAAAGAGATGCCTAGAATAATTAGAGGAGGAAAAATTTATCTTTCTTAGATTCAGAGGTAGACCATTAGTCAGCTGTGTTCCTAACTCTGGGCCCAAGATGAGGCCGAACATCATGTGAGAAGAGTGTTGTTTAAGAAAGCAGCTCAGGCGTGGCCACTTGGAAGCACAGAGACAGCAACTCACCGGGCACAAAATGGAAACCTCCAGGCATGTTCACATGGAACTACTTCTTCCAGCCAATACCTACCTGCTTACGCTTATCTCTTGTTTAATCCTATGCATGCATTAAAGCTCCTATAACTCTGTATTTTCACCTCAAAGCTTTCTTGCATTGTCTCACACAGGAGCTTCTGGGGGACACCTCATATTGAAAACTGTAATACTTTATAGTATCCTGTTCAAATATGATTTGTCCTGTGATGCAGAAAGTCCATTGAAACCATGCTGAGAGCAATGAGAATGGTCCCTTGAGTGAAACTATAGGAGGCCAGACTAATGGAAAGATTTTGAATAAAATGTGTCCTTTCACAGGTGATGGTTTGTTTTGGCTTTTTGCTGGAATCTTGTGTCACTCTATATCCAAAAGCAAAGAGAGTTCAGCACCCCTGTGTTTGCCAACTAAGATAAATGGAAAAGACAAAGTTCTGACCTTGGCACTCATATGGATTATTTCCACTATGGACCAGTATAGGGACATGCTCCATGGGGCCCTACTGCATGGTGTCTGTTGTCCCTGCTGCATGCTGCATCACTGATACCCCCTTACAGCTCTGATCTCTACTGTGACTGCACTGCAGTGACCTACATATTCTGCCCTCAGGGAGTATAAATGAGAGAAGGCAGGATGAGGACCTTAAACTATACTACAGAGCAATAGTGACCCAAACAGCATGGCATTGGCATCAAAATTGCCTCATAGACCAATGGTACAGAATAGAGGACACAGGGAGTAACCCACATAATTACAGTTATCTTATATGAGACAAAGGCACTAAAAACGTACATTGGAGATAAGATAGCCTCTTTAACAAATGATGCTGTGAAAATTGGAATTCCATATGCCACAAAAAGAAGTTGAACCCTTATCTTTCACCATGCAGCAAACTCAATGCAAAGTGGATCAAAATTAAACATGTCATGCATCTACTAGAAGAAAAAGTAGGCAGAAATCTCCATCATGTCGGATTAAGCCTGAGCTTGCCTCATAAGACACTTATAGTGGAACAATTAAAATCAAATAAAAGGGATGGATTGAACTAAAAATCTTCTCAGCAAAAGAAACAATCAGCAAGGTGAATAGAGAGCCTCCATCTTGGGATCAAATTTTTACCAGTCACACATCAGATAAGAGCCCTAACCTCTAGGGTATATAGAGAACCCAAAAAACTAAACACCACAAAACCAAATAGCCCAATCAACAAATGGGCTGAGGAACTGAGGAGACACCTCTCAGAAGATGATATACAATCAATCAACACATGTATTTTAAAAAGTTCTACATCTTTACCAATTAGAGAAATGCAAATAAAACTACTCTAAGATTTCATCTCACTCCAGTCAGAATGGCAGCTATTAAGAATACAAACAACAATAGGTGTTGGCAAGGATGTGGGAAAAAGGCACATTAATACATTGTTCACGGGACTCCCAATTGGTATAGCCAATATGGAAAGCAGTATGGAGAATCCTTGGGAATATGGGAATGAAATCACCATTGGATCCAGGTCTCCCACTCCTTGGTCTATGCCCAAAGGACTTAAAAGCATCATACTACAGGGACAGAGCCAGATCAATGTTTCTAGCAGTAGAATTCACAGTAGCTAAACTGTGGAACCAACTCAAATGCCCGTCAGTAGATGAATGGATAAAGAAAATATGGTATATGTACACAATGGAATACTACTCAACAACAAAAGAGAACAAAATCATGGCATTTTCAGGTGAATGGGTGGAGTTGGAGAATATAATGGTAAGTGCAGTTAGAAAATCCCCAAAAAACCAAATGCAAAATATATTCTCTGATATAAGGAGGCTGATTCATAGTGGGATTTGGAGGGGGAGCATGGGAGGATTAGATGAACTCAAGATTGGGCAGAGGGGTGGGAGGGGAAGAGAGGGAGCCTAAGAGTAAAAAAGATGGTATAACGAGATGGATATCATTACCCTAAGTACATGTATGAAGACACGAATGGTGTGGATATACTTTGTATACAACCAGAGATATGAAAAAAATGTGCTCTCTATATATGTGTGATATGAGCTGTAATGCATTCTGTTGTCATGTATAAAAAATTAGAATAAAAATAAAATAAAACCTGAAAAGTAATCAAACAAAAAATACCTTCAATTGACCCCAAGTTTATTCAGAACAAGGTCAATGGCATTATGGCAAGCATTTACAGAGTGGCCTCTTTCTACTCCTTGATTATGTTTCTACCTCTAGTTTTGCATTTTCTCCTCCTTTAACATGTTATCAAATAGTATTTTGTTATCTTTTAAGCAACCTGAAATATTAGGGGGATGAGATGATAGATAAATACCATTCATTCATATGTTCATAAAACTAGGTTATCATTTAGGATTTTATTTTTACTAAGAGCACTGACTTTCCAATTAGATTTCCACCTGAAGAAATATGAGCATTTTTAACTTAGAATGTTGGCTGCCGAGAGGGCAGAGAGGATGCTTTATAGTACCTGGCAAGTAGCAAACCACACAATCATCACTAGTCAGTAACTTAATGACCAATTTGGTGCACTGCAAAAAAAAAGTAGGGCGGCTGTGGCGGCGCCCCCGGCCCAGCTCCGAGCCCCTTTGGCAGAGGTGCTGCTGCGGTGCCAGGCGGAGGATAGTGCGCTGCGCGCCAGGGGTCCCCCGCCGCCAGAGCCGCAGCGCTGCAGCCCAGCTGGAGGAGGTGGGCAGCAGACCCCCGCAGCGGGCGCGGGGGGGGGGGGGCGGCGGCGGCCGCTGTGAGGCGCAGAGGGCTGAGGGGCGCCAGGGCCGGCGGGGCGCTGCAGCGGCCATGGGGGCCCTGACGAGCTGGCAGCATGAGGGCGTGGAGGAGGTGGACATCCCGTCCAATTCCGTGTACCGCTATTCTCCCAATTCCGGTGAGGGCCGTGGGAGCGGGAGCGGGGCGGGCAGCGCGTCGGGGTGTCCGGTGAGGCCGCGACCCGGTGGCCGAGGCGGCTCCCAAACTTTCTTCCGCGCGGGAGGGCGTCCAGGAGGCCGAGGTCGCTTCCCATCCCTGCGAGGGGCTGCGCTGGCGCCTGCGGGGTCTCCGAGGTCACCCTCCACGGAGGACGTGAGCAGCCTCCATGGTAATCTGCCCTGCGACAGGGACGCACGCCTGCAGGGATGCGGCGATGCAGGCGGTCCGCGCGCAGGGCTGCGGGCTCCACTTTGGTGCTTGGCACCTGTACCCGGTGCTGCCACTGGGCTGCCGCTTCCGTGCCTCCGGGAAGCTTTGAGCTGCTTTTCCTGGAGAAGCTTCCTCTGCCTGCTGGAGGAGGAGGCCGATCCGGCCTGCGCAGTGCTGGTGCAGCCCCAGACGCTGTCAGAAAGAAAAGGCACAAGTGTCTCAACAGGAATGTTTGCAGTCTGAGTGTCAGAGGCGCTCTGATGGTCCCTCTGCCGCACTGGGACTGCTCAGAGGCTTTTGAAATGGATGGAGTTACTGTGTTTGTTTTCAGAAGCGTGCCTTTGCGCAAAGAGGGATCTGCCTCCAGCCGCTGGGTTGCAGCTTCAGCGCTGGAGGTGCAGGAGGATTTTACTTACCGAGGAGAGAGCATCACTAGATGTCCTGCTGAGTGACAGTGGATCTGCTGGCTCCTGACCCAGCTCGACTATCTGCTCTTTACCTTTGGTTGTTACTCTCCAGACTTGCGGGGACCCGTGGCTCCCACCTTGTCTCTAGCCTAGGACCTGATAGAAATTCTGGTGATCTGGGATTGAGGTGTCAGAACTGGAGCTGATCCCACAGTTTCTTTTTGGTAGAATAAAGACATGTTAATGAGACAAGCTGGTTTCCCAGCAGTAAGTCCAGTTCCTGCCAGGTGAAAGCGGCAGCAGTGGCCAGACAATGACCCTGTCTCCTTGCAGAGTGTCTGCCAGAGCTCTTTTTCTCACTGCTTTTGTGCCAAAGAATGAATCCTTGCAGAGATGGGTATGTTTTAAGAGCTGTGTTAGACAGGTCCAGGACAGTGCTATGGATCCTTAGTATCTTAACAAAACTCTGGCTAATTATGATTTTGTGAAACCAGTGCTAAAGAAGGCACACATCTTGTTTTTTTAGTGGATAAAAATATGCAGTAGGATTTTTGCATTTTTTTCTTACATCACTTGGCTTTTATTGATCAGGATATTGAGCAAGTTTTGCTGAGCTTGGAGTTTTCAATAGTTTGCTGCTTTACCCTCCTTTAGACTTGGTATATCACAAAGGCTGTTCTCAGAGGGTATCAACTACAACTCTGAACCTCAGATAATGATAGTAAAAGGATAATGGACCAAACCAAAACTTCTTTAATACTTATCCACTCTGCCAGTCTTTAAAAGTTTTACCTAAGTATAACTCATATTGTTTTTTTTTTTTTGGGGGGGGGTGAAGCTGAGGATTGCACCCAAAGCCTTGTGCAAGTGAGGCAAGCACTCTTCCAACTGAGCTATATCCCCAGCCCCTGTAACTTATTTTTAATCAGAAGTTATGTATGAGAGAAACAGTATAACAGAAAATAAAAATCAGAACATCCAAAAAAAAAAAAAATAGAGTCTTCACAATGCATAAAACAATGCAGCATTGTGACCATTCTTCCTGTTTAGTCTGTCAGAAATTATTCACATCTTTCGGTTTCAAATGCTTCATTAATAACCAGTCATTTTTTCTCTTTTAGATAAATGTTTTACTTAATCCTATTTAAATTTTCCAATTTGTTTGTTGCCACAGTCTGGCTGGGCACAAAATCACGAGCCACCACACAGCTTGTAGATTCAAACAGCAACTCTTTATTCCCGAACTCACACCAGCCGTCTACAATCACATTCTGGGGAAATCCACGTTCTCTGCCCAAATCCACCCCCACTGGGCTTCTGTCTCCCAAAAAATACTGTCTGAATCCCGTGAGAACTCAAGGGGAACTCAGGCAGCAGGATACGCCCTATTCCCAGCAGGAATAACCTTAAACCTGGAACCTAAACCGGGAACGCCCTAAACCTGGATCATCCTAAACCGGGAACACCCTAAACCCGGATCCGCCTTGGTCCTTGAGCAAGGTCACCTACATACAATGTCACTGCAAAATGTCCTATTTCCGCGAGTCCTTCCACTAAGCAACATGGGGTACGCTGGCAAGGAAATTGTCATACCTACTTGGCTAATGGCTCCCAGCATCTCTCCCCTTCTGATTAATTAAACAACAAGCAATGTGGCTTAAGGACCGTGCCTGGTAGGTTGTCCAATTCAACATATGGTTCTTACGCGTCATTGGAAAACTGACCTTTAGGCGTCAGCCTCCTGTCTTAGGTTGATACCACTGCAATTGGATCATACCCGTCACTGACTACCGGTCCAGCATACAGCCATACTTGTGGATAGGTCTATGCACCAGTGGGGGGGGTGAGGTTCTTTGCCTCACCTCTGTTGGCCCCCAAATTTGGCCTTGGTGCCAGTGGGGGAGTGAGGTTAATGTGGCTTAAGGACCGTGCCTGGTAGGTTGTCCAATTCAACATATGGTTCTTACCCGTCATCAGAAAACTGACCTTTAGGCGTCAGCCTCCTGTCTTAGGTTGATACCACTGCAATTGGATCATACCCGTCACTGACTACTGGTCCAGCATATAGCCATTGGCCCCCAAATTTTAGACCATCACTATCAGAAGGGAGGAGGATACAGAAATGCCACGACACCAAGCCAATTGATGGCTCCTTGGGAAAAATTGCATCACTGGTGACACCATCAGCAAAGATATGCCAGCATTACCACAATTCGCTGCACCAAAGGATAGTTACATAGTCCAGGCAAGTTCTGCAAGCAGTTCAAAGCAGAGGAATCTATCAATATGTCCATTTCCTCCCAAAATCCGTTTCCTCCCAAAGTAAGTTGACTCCTTGATTGAGCATTACTTGTTGAGTTATATTCATTGATGCATCAGTTTATACAGTTTACTGTGATAGCTATCATAGAAGCTGTAGTTTGGTTTTATCTTTGCCTTCACCGGCACTGGGATGAAGATAGGAATTCTGGCAATGATGCTAAAGAGACATTATCCTGAAAAGAATTATTAAATATAATGAAAAGGAAAGGTGAAAGTAAACAAACAGATCTGTTAACCTACTTTAAAAACAATCCTTAACAGCTGTTTACCTAATTTAAATTAAACCATTTAAATGACGTGAATAAAAAAAAATAAGAAATATGGACATATGCACATACAGACATACAACACAAAACACAAGAGTGCACACAAACATACAACACATAAGAAAATAGTAAAGGCCTTGTAGCTTTACCTAGGTGAAATCTCCATTGCAATATTTAAAAACTCCACAGTCAAAAAATAAAAGTGATCAGAAAAACATTAACCTAGGTTTGTATGAGCTCAAAAAATAAAAATAGAACCTTATGATGTGGAAAAATGTAATAATAAAATAGCTATTGAAAAAAGCATCCTGGTTAATCACTGTCGCAGATGTAAGAATGGCCAAGCTGGAATTCTGGATATCAGCTGTTATGGATTTGAGTCAAATCATCTGCTTTTCGATCTGTAGAAATTGTTTTAGTTAATCTCTCTGGAATCCAAATCGGCTGCTGTTCTCCCTGTGGAAAAACACAAACAGACCCCCGACTCCAGACAATCACTGGGTCAGGACCTTTCCATTGTCCTGTTAGAATATCTTTCCAAAGTACTTTAGGCTTATGTACATTTTTTGGATACATATGCATTTCCGCAGCACTAAGTCCTGATGAATCCAAATTTAAAAAGTTTAGAGTAAAAAGCATTATTTTAAGTTTATCTTTGGGGGATATATACCCCCTTCCAATTCCCTCTTTTTGCTTTAATAAGTACGTTTTAATAGTTTGATGAGCTCTTTCAACTATGCCTTGTCCCTGTGGATTGTATGGGATTCCTGTTATATGAGTAATACCAAATGATGAGCAAAATTGTTTAAAAGAGGTAGAGGTATAGCCAGGACCATTATCTGTTTTTAACTGTTTAGGAACGCCCACAGTGGCAAAATTTTGTAAGCAATGAGCTATAACATCTTTAGTTTTTTCTCTGGCATGAAGGGAGCCCATCAAAAATCCAGAGGTATCAACCGTAACGTGTAAATATTTTAATTTTCCAAATTCTGGCAAGTGTGTGACGTCCATCTGCCAAATATGGTTAGGTATCAGTCCTCTAGGATTGACTCCAAGATTAACTTGTGGTAAAAATGTCACACAATTTCGACATTGTTTTATTATATGTCTGGCTTGTTCCTTAGTTATTTTAAAATGCTTTTGTAAAGTATTAGCATTAACATGAATCCTTTTATGAAAATTTGTAGCTTCTTCAAATGTAGAGAAAATATGTATGTCATGTGTAGTTTTATCTGCTAAATCATTGCCTAAACTAAGGGCTCCAGGCAATCCTGTATGTGCCCTAATATGTCCTATAAAGAATGGATCTTTTCTGTCCCAGATTAGACTTTGTATAGTGGAAAACAAAGAGAAAACAGTAGAAGAAGGGGAAATCCTACCAGCATCTTCAAGAGATACTATAGCATTAACTACATACTATCAGAAAATAAATTAAATACAGAATCTTTAAACATCACAAAAGCTTGTAAAACTGCATTAAGCTCTACCTTTTGAGCTGATTGTTTGGGTACTAAAAATGTAAAAGTTTGATCAGGGGTAACTACTGCTGCTGTACCATTATTTGACCCATCAGTGAATATATTTGGAGCATTCATGATAGGTGTTTTTCTTGTCATTTTAGGAAAAACTACAGGATGCTTAGACCAAAAAGACAACAAAGGATTAGATGGTAAATGATTATTAAATGAAGCATTAGATTTACACATGATTATTGCCCAAGTATTTAACTCATTAGCTAACTCATCAATTTGATCCATAGTATATGGAGTAATAATTTTATTGGGAGAAATTCCAAACACTCCCTTCGCTGCTTTTATTCCTTTGAGTATTAATTGTCTTACAGCCTCAGGATACCTAGTAAGAATAGTGTTAGGAGAATAAGATAAATGTATCCACAATAATGGACCTTCTTGCCAAAATACTCCTGTAGGAATATTTTTTGTTGGTAGTACAATAAATAATAAAGGCAAACTTATATCAATTCTATCCAAATGCATATTTTCCATATATGTTTCAATAATTTTTAATGCCTTTCTTGCTTTAGGAGTTAACATGTGGGGTGAATTTGGATCTGATGGACCTTTTAGAATATCAAATAAAGGTCCCAACTCTCCTGTTGGTATACCTAGATAAGGCCTTATCCAATTTATGTCTCTCAATAACTTTTGAAAGTCGTTAAGTGATTTGAGTTGATCTACTCG